>NW_027288556.1:0-227117 GCF_037038585.1 Patagioenas fasciata | reverse complement strand
CCCACCACAAGGCCACCTTGCCTTGGCCCCGGCCCCCCGCACAGGCCTTCCCACCAACCCAGCCCCTCCATAGCAGCACAGTTTCCCAGCATGCACCCCACAAAGACTTTCTTTGCCAGTCACCCCTGGCACTTACAGCAACACACCACACCAGCATCAAGAGCCCTGGGAGTGGAGAGCTGGCCAGGCCCTCACCCCGGCAGGATCCTCTTCCCCCTCCTTTACCTGCTGGCAGACAGACACCTCCCAAGGGATGACCACCCTGCTCCCTTAACTGCTCCCAAGTCCAAGAGCCCAGCCCCTGCTCACCACCCCCACCTCCCAAAACACAGCCAACAGCCCCTGCTCCCATTTTACCACTTTACCCCCGAGCACGGTTTCTAGGGGTGGGAGGGGGACGCACTAATCACAGATCGTTCCCTGTGCTTAAGGATACATTCTCCTTCTCGCTGGCTCAGCCTGCCCATCTTCCTCCTCACTCTTGACTCGTAGCTCCATCACCTTTCTCCTCTTTTGTCCCCTCCTGACTCACAGGTCCACCACTGTCATCTTCTTTCTTGACTCTGCTTGACTCACAGGTGCGCTCCAATCCTCTTTCGTGATCGCTCTTCTGTGTCAGTACACGGAAGACCGGGCACATGAGAAACTGCAAGAGTCAACAGCATGAGAACAAGCATTAGTGGAAAAATACAAGAACAAAGGACTGTATGCTATGTGATACATCAAGGACAGAGGAGTTGATACAGGATTGATGCATCAAGGACAGAGGGACAGCTTGTGATAGACAAAAAAGGTGTTTATGGCAGTGACTTTGGTGGGAACACAAAACACATCACTTATGTAATGACTAACTTAGCTAATCAACAAATGCTTGAGCAAGCATCATAGCGAGTATAAACGCAAGCCTGAATTTGTAATAAACATCTCTCATTGCACCTTAAAAGAGAGTCCGTACCGCATTCGCTACAAATGGCGCCTGGAACAGGGACTTTCAGCGTGCCTATAAAGGCAGTAGCCGCTCTGGTAGCGAAGCCCAATCGAACCAGGAAACGGGACCAGGAACCAGGACAGTGCGCGCCCACCACCAACGAAAGGTGAGCGATTGGGAACCATGGGAGGGAAGTTATCCCTTAAGCAAAGACAAACCCTGGATGTCCTTCAACATGCGCTACAAACGCAAAATCAGGATGTATCAGGGGTCTGATTGGTGAGTTTATTACAATGGATTGCTAATCATGTGCTAGACTTTCCTACAACTGGTACATTTCAGTTGGAGACATGGCACAAAGATGAATGAGAATTATATGAACAGGTAACGACTGGAGATAAAGCTGCTTGCAAAATATTCATCTACTTGGGGAAAAATTATGACTACTAAGATACAGGATACAGGACTGATACATCAGGGACAGAGGGACAGCTTACTATAGAAAAAAATGCGTATATGGCAGTTACATCGCTCATGTAATGTCTAACTTAGCTAAAGAGCAAATGCTTGAGCAAGCATCATAGCGAGTATAAATGCAAACCTGAGTTTGTAATAAATGTCTCTCATGGCACCTTACCGTGAGTCCACGCCAGATTCGCTACACTCTTCCTCATAGGTTCACCACCTTCCTCTCCTTCCTTGCTTTTCCTTTGCACGCTGCTCCACCTGAAGAGAAACACACAGAGGACTGAGCTACACCAGCCCAAGGGCACTACAATCAGACAGGGGCTGAGTCCGGGGGCTGACACCTCCCCACACCCCACAACGAGCCCACCTTGCCTTGGCCCCGGCCCCTCGCACATGCCTTAGAGATATCATAGCTCAGTACAAATCCCCACAGTCCTCACCTGCTGTTTGGTGCTTGCGGAGGGTCACACTCCCTGTGCCCCAGGGCACTGGCCCTACACGGCCAAGCTCGGCAGCGGGACTGTCTGGAGCTGCCGCTGGCTGGTTCTCCAGCTTTAGGGTCACCCGCAGAAGCCCGCTCTCCTCAGCTCTGCACACCCATCCAGTTGCGCCGCCCAGGCAAAGTCAGCTTCACCCTCTGCTCTACACCTCACCTGCAAACAACCAACTCTTCAACTGACAACTGTCCAAAACCCACCGACAAACTCTCCACACCTCAGCCTTTCGTTTGCAACTGCTGCCTCTAGTGCATCTCACAGACAAGCCTTCAAAATCCCCTCATCCTGCAATAACACTCCAGCACTGATCACCTGTGGGAACAACTACCACAATACCATGCAAACACCAACCAGTTCTGGCACGGAAATATCACTTTCTCCTCAAGATTCCACCCTACACCAACTGCTGACAAACACACGCTGTCCTCACCAAAGCCAAACGCTGCAACAACCAGCGACAACTCAAATTTGCGTGGGCGGTGCAAAATTTGCAGGGGTGAGCTAACGCAGAGCTGGGCTTGAAAGCTGCAGAGTGTGCACCCTGTGGTATAACGTGGCGAGCTACTGCCATTCTGCCTTCTCCCTGGGAGAAGCGCGTGAGCAGAGGCTGCTTCAAGGCACGATGAGAACGATTCGGTTCTCCGGGTCTCGGAGGGCGAGAGTAATAAATGTGGTCTGTGTCGTGGCGCAGGAACTTCCCATCCACTTGCTTCTCCATTCAGTCTGGTGCTGCAAGAGAGGGAGAGAAAGAAAAAGTTAGGACCGAGTTAACAACCTCATCATCCCTGACCCCTAACCTGCAGGAATCCTAGGAGGCCTGATATAAGTTTTGCTCATCTCCCTGTCTTTGCTGGAATACTTTACTGTAGAAATTTCTGTCATCAACATTCTCTTAACCGATCTGATGTGTTCATAGTTCCTAGCCCAGCATCCTTTCCTCAAAGTACCTCAGCATTTCCCTTTGAAACCACACCTTAGTGCCATCCCGTCCCAGAGCTACCTCAGCATTTCCCACTGCAGCCTCTGCGATGCCATCTCCTCCCTGAGGTACCTCAGCCTTTACCACCAAAACCTCTCTCCCTTCCGTCCTCTCCTTTAAGTCCCTCACCCTTTCCCGCCAAAGCCTCCCCCGATGTCATCACCTCCCTGAGGTACCTCAGCCTTTCCCGTCAAAGCCTCCCCCGATATCATCCCCTCCCTGAGGTACCTCAGCCTTTCCCGTCAAAGCCTCCCCCGATATCATCCCCTTCCCGAGGTAGCTCAGCCTTTCTTGTCAAAGCCTCCCCCGATATCATCCCCTCCCCGAGGTACCTCAGCCTTTCCTGTCAAAGCCTCCCCCGATATCATCTCCTCCCCGAGGTACCTCAGCCTTTCCCGTCAAAGCCTCCCCCGATATCATCCCCTCCCCGAGGTACCTCAGCCTTTCCCGTCAAAGCCTCCCCCGATATCATCCCCTCCCCGAGGTACCTCAGCCTTTCATGTCAAAGCCTCCCCCGATATCATCCCCTCCCCGAGGTACCTCAGCCTTTCCTGTCAAAGCCTCCCCCGATATCATCCCCTCCCCGAGGTACCTCAGCCTTTCCTGTCAAAGCCTCCCCCGATATCATCCCCTCCCCGAGGTACCTCAGCCTTTCCTGTCAAAGCCTCCCCCGATATCATCCCCTCCCCGAGGTACCTCAGCCTTTCCTGTCAAAGCCTCCCCCGATATCATCCCCTCCCCGAGGTACCTCAGCCTTTCCTGTCAAAGCCTCCCCCGATATCATCCCCTCCCCGAGGTACCTCAGCTTTTCCCGCCTAAGCTCCTCCCGCACCGTCCCGCCCTCAGGTTCCTCCGCCGCTCTCTCCGTTCCCGCCCCCCCCCGCCCCTCGCGCCCCCCCTTGGCGCTCCCGACCCGCCGCTGCCCCCTCCCGCTCGCTTTCCTCCCTCTGTCCTGTGTCACTACGGGGGCTCCCCCCTCCGCCCCACGGCCCCGCCCGAGCCCCGCGCAGCGCTCAGCGCGGGGCTCCCTTCCCTCACAGCCGCCCGCGTGTTTCCCCCTCGCCCCGGCCTGGGGCCGCGCTGTTGCGGCTGGCTGCCCCTCGCCTTCCTCCTTCCAAAACCAGCCCGTCTGTCACCCTCCAGCCTCGCCCCTCAGCCGGTCCCGGGCCGCCCCGTCCAGTCTCCCCGCTGTCCGCCCGCCCCTCGCTCACCGCCGGCCCCGCCGTTCCCCGCGCGCTGCTCCAGCCGCCGCACCTCCGGCACGCGCTCCGCGGCCCGCGCACTTACGCAGCGTGTCCCCGCCCATCCCGCGCAGGAGCCAATCCCGTCCGCGTCCGCCACCGGGCTGCGCCCCCCCCCGCCTCCGCGCCCGGCACTGGCCCCCCCTGCCCCTCGCCTCCCGTCCCGGAGCCACCGGCGGCCGCAGAGCGGCGCTGTCCGCCCGCAGGGCGGGGCCGGGAGCTTTCAGGCTGCGTCTGCCCGGGATCGAGGGCTCTGCCGCCTGCCCGGGACAGCCCGGGACCGAGGGCTCCGCCGCTGCAGCCCGTTTCGTGCCGTTTGCGCCCCCCAGGTTACACGGCTGCAGCCTTCCTGCTGGTTTAGCTCACACACCTTTCTTCTTTCTAACTGCACAGCAGTTCACACTCACAAAAGTTCGTGCTGGTTGGCATAAGAGTATCTGCATAAGAATTTACAAACATTACAAAGATATACCACAGACCACAGCTTTCTAAGCTTTCAAGTTAAAGTTCCATGTTTAAATAAAACAGACAATACCAGTAGAGCTGTGTACCTCTGTCGTCTTTGTTCAGAAAGAAGTGACAACACCAGAAAACACATTGACAGCCAGTGCTTTGAACAGTGAAGGTGGGATCTACAAAAGTCTGATTAAACTAAACAGCCTCAGGTCTTTATCAAGCTGCAGATCTGCCAGGAATGCTGAAATGCAAGAGTTTACTCCTGCAATATTCCACGATGGAACAGCCACTTCATATCAAATATAATCTCAAAGTTCCAAACCAGTACATTAAAAAGCTACCGGTAAGTATTAGAAGACCACTGCAAGATCTTATTGCTTTTTGAGTTAAATAATAATTTTTCAATAAACCAAAACCCAAACAGGTTCTGAAATCTGTTGCTTATCCTCCTGTTCATTCATTAGCACTGCAGCAATCAGTTTTTATACAATGTGTCAACAGAGGCGTCTAAAAAACCCCAAACAAAACTTATTCAAGTCCACGGACACCCCCGCCCTCCTTGCCCCCCCTCACCCTGAGCCCCACGATCACCACTTGGTGCGGGAGAGGAGCACAACTCGACAGACAGAACCAGAAATCCGACTGCGGTAAGAAGGAAACATCGAGGTAGTTACAGCTTCCTTAAACATTCAAAATCTGATGTCTTCCAAAACAAAGCACATCATCCTCATCATTTAAAAAGCAAAGTTGCTTTGTACGTCTCTGATCCTCACACCAGCTGAGTGGTTCTCAAGTCCGCTGAGCTCCACTGTGCAGCCACCCCCACGTCTGTGTCGCCTTGTCTGGAGTCCCCAGTCGCGGGACAGTGAGTGGGGTTGGACTCCAGTGATAAAGAAAAACACAAAGAGTCAAATTGGAAAAGTAATTAAAACAGAAGATCTGAAAGCCAGTTTAATTTTAATAACTTATTTGTACACTGCTATAAGCATATGAAGTATGGGGGTCACGAACTCTTGCTACCACATATGTGCCTTATTACAATAAGCACAGGAAACAAGGAAGTAGCATTCCTTCTATTTTTGATGTAATTATGAGCTAATACATCTCCTGAGATGGCTTCCAGACCTGATTTAGTATCTACACTGTGTTGTACTGCAGATAAATACCTCAGGTCAGCATTAATTGAAGACAATGTGCAGAATGAGCAATATGCAGGTAAGCACAAGATCCTGGATTCCTTACAAGAGTCTACTTCTAAAATTGTCTGAAAATGCTGCAGAAATTGTAGCAGATAAACAACAGTAGCCACATTTTGTCCTATGGCATTTACATAATGTTGATCCACCTGTATTAACTTGTGCCCTTTCGGAACAGAGCTGTAAACTCAGAGTGTCCAAAGACTTCTTTCTTTTAAATAGAATACGCTTAAACTGGCTGTCTTGAACAGACTGGCTGTGCAGACTTGCAGCAGTTGAACGGAGGATGTGATTCCAGTGAATGGAGACAGAAAGAAGATCAGCACAAAAGCAGCAATGACAGACCAGAGACACCCACCTAAAGCCTAAGCTGAAACTTGTTTTTATTGGTAGGTTGTGTTTTTCTGCAAGTTGTGTTATCATACTTACATACAGCAAATAAAGATTTGACCCAAATTACATACCTTTATGTGCATACACACACGCACATGTTTGTGTTGTACAAAGATGCACACTGTTACTGAGATGTATAGGCATTGAATGTGTCAGGTAAGTAACATGACAAGAGGCTTGAGAGGTGGGTCTGCAGGGAATTATGTAAGTAACATATTAATGCAACAAATCTGGTGGCATAAAGCTACGGGGGAAAAAAATCCAGCGGAGAATCAGATAAATTCACGTGTTCTTTAAAGACAGCTCATGCATTCAACCAACTCCCAGGTGGGCCTGGCTGTGGAAAGGAAAGTTTGCTTGAGCACTTAGCGCCAGTGTCTGATGAGCAGACAAAACACCAACTGCAGACCGGGGACCCCCAGTTCTCAACCAGTTCATGGCTCTGAGCATCTTCTTTCCACACACTGCAGGTAACGCTTTACATCTGCAATCCCCTCCCTAAACCCATCTTGTTCCTGGCTGAGAAGATACCAGATGTGGGAACTATTGCATGATAGAAGAATTTGTGCTGTTAAATCACAGGATTCTGAGCACTGCAGATGATCACAGTGCGGTGCTGCCCTGAGAAGAAAGGATGAGTGACTCTTGGTGTTCCCTGCTGCTCACTGCCCTGATCCTGCCCACCCTCATGTTCCAGCCACTCAGACCCCGGCCAGAATGACTGAGACAGGAGGGTCTCTTAAGGATGTTTTGTTTTGTCCAGATACCTTTAATTTGCTTATATACACAGATTTCATAAGAGGAAGCACTTGATTTCACCGATGACACGATTTCTCCAGTAAGGCATCTCACCAAGATTGCCAATTGACAGTCCCCCTTAGGATGAGAGAACGTTCACGTTGAACAAACCATGAACATTTGTAGTGATTGAAACTGGGGGTTTTTCAGACAAGCACCATCTGCCTCCTGCGCCAGAGACTCAACAGAATTATGTCTCAGACATTATGGCAACAACAGCTCATCCCGCAGCAATGGGTCACTCAGAGCGAAAACAATCCCGTATGGACACCGTGTCCAGCAGCAGATGGGGCACTCAGGAGAAGGTGAATCGCGATTTACATCCCAACACCAGCCGAGGCCCGCAGACAAAGGCCGCGGGCTGACATGGGAGGGGACGGGCCTTTCGTTCTCCTTCTTTGCTTCTCTTTTCCTTTCCTAGACCCTTATTTCATCTCCTCTCCCTCTATGAGCAGTATAACCTAAGGCTTAGAGCCACAAAACTCCTTTGTGTAAACCCTTTGGCTGTTAAACTGTTCACCAATTTGGCTTAAGCAGCGTAAATCTTCCTGCTACTTGGGCCAAGCTGCAAAATAAAAGGTGTTGGGGTTTTTTTGTTTATGGTCCTTGAGTACCCCATATACTCTTTTCTAACTAAGGGGACCTGAATCGGAGTCACCTCCCACACACGGACAGCTGGGGACATTCTGCAATGAAAACTTGTATGGAGAGTGGAACACACTGAATAGGTCAATCCAGCATTTAATAAAAGCAATGGAGTTAGCTCTTGAATTAACAGTGATAACATGCTCTGCTATATTGTGGCCAGTTGCGATTGGAAACAGCGCAGTTACAAGTTCGGTGTGCATGGTCCTCTGTATACACGAAGACATCCAGCCAGCTTTAGTCACACACCTGATCTTTCCTTCATGTTACAGATCTCTGCAATGAAAGCTGGGAGCAACAAACATTCAGCTTTCTGATGTGTCATTAAAGAGATTTTTCTGCATTTACTACAACCTTGACCGAGCCTGTACCTGATTGCTTTAACTGGCATTAGATAAGTCATTGAGTAAGCAGTCAAGTCAGTCCGCGAGAAGACACGGAGAGGTGACAAAGTTGTAAGTCCCTAGGATGCTGGCACACCAGCACGAACACAGGCAAGCAGAAGCCTCCAACGCATTGGCAGAAATATCCTACTCAGGTACAGCAGGCAAATGCAACTTATAATGGAACGGTTACAATATGCTTGGTAGAAAAAAGCTGAGGTTCCGCTGCCTCAGGCCCACAGCGGTTACTGCTGTGTCTGGTCTAACCCAGATCCAGTAGTGAGCTACACATGTTTATCTTGGTTTGATATTTGTAGTGCACGTGTTAACGTACAGATCAATATACAAGACAAGGTCTGATGAACAAAATCTCTCTCTGAAAGATCCTGAAGTGATCACTGGAGTGATTTTCAAGGCAAAGATTCTGTCTGTCTCCAGCTCCCAGAAGACTTCAGAGGTGAAATTCTCTATAAATCCTGAGGGGGAAAGAGGGGGTTGTAAGGAACATGAACCTGAAGAACATTCAGTAGCTCTCCCGGGCGCTCTGTGACGGAGCCTCCCCTGTTCACCAGCTCCTGAGGCTCCAGGTGCTGCAACACGGGGCACAACGCGCTCACAGACTGAACCTGCGCCGAGCAAGAAAATGCCTTCCTGATGAAGCTTTAACATCAACACACCAACTATTGCTTGTCCTTCAAGGAAACTATCTTGTTATAAGCATTTATAGCTCTATTGTCTATTTATGCTTTTAGCAATAAGCGCTTTTATCCACATTTCATTTTGGTGCACCTGGTAAGACATGTGATTGAAGGTGACAGATAAGAGCAGGGCACTCTTTTAATCCCTAAGACAGGACCCTGGGAAAACTTCACAGGAATCAGTTCTTCACTACATTGCTGCTCCTTGCATTCACAGCCCAGCAGAAAAGCACGGGCCGAGGTGAGAACCGCCCGCAGAAGGGGCTGCCAGACACTGTTCTGGCTGATGCTCTGCCAGGACGTGCTTCGTTTTCTGTCCGGTGCTGTGCGGGGGGAACACAGAACATCTGCACGAAAAACCTCGCAGTCTTTTTCCTACCATATCATGCATAGGTGCCACACTTCTATATAGCCAGGTAACTGCTCATCTAAGGTGCATTTTGAAACATACCTTATCCTGCTTTGGAACCTGTGCCGAAATGGAAAGTAGTTGCTCTGTATCCAGGAATTTTGAGATAACTGTAAAACAAAAGTAAACAGATCAGAAATTGAATGGAAATCATAACAAAATCTATTTTTTTTTTTTTTATGAACACAATTATTTAGTGAAACTTTCGTTAATCTTTTTCTTCCATTCTATCTTCACAAATTATTTACCAGGGAAAAAACAGGTTAAAAATTGCTGCTATCTAAATTATGTTGTCATAACTACACAGACTGTACCGAAGCATGTAGCGATTATTTTACAGGTGGACATATATCAATTTGGTAATATTCTTTTAGTGTGATTGAATCACACGTCTCTTGTGATAAAGATCAAGATGACACGATCCAGCTCCAGGTGCACTGACTCATACTCTGCTGTTGTGTTCTGTTTAGTTTGTCTGGACCACTATGAAGCAACAGGAAAAAACACCCATACACAACAACAGAACATCAGTGATGCCTTTATTTGTTTTTAATGTATACATTATGTACACCCGAATACTTCCAACTAGTCACAGAGGTAGAGACAAACTCACATTCTTTGAAAAAGGTATTGGCTGACTTCTACCCATTTAATCTGAGAAATTCGCTTTTCTTAGCAAAATCCTTGAGAAAAACATCACTATCATAATAAAGATTATTTCCACTACGTGTCACCTGGCAAATAATTACAATTCAAACAGATTGAGTCACGTTGCATACTTTCACAGATTAGAAAGAAAGTGTTTTAACATAAATTGAATATGATGCATTAAAAATAAACTACTACTTAGTTGAATACACTCAGAAAACCAAAGACGGTAAATGTCAAATGAGGGTTCCAGGTTAGAGTACCCTACAGATTTGAAGCGCGCTTTGGGGACACCCAGCGCCTCCTGTTCACTGTACATTATGTGAACTGCAGCAGCTGAGACCCTGGGATGTGTGACCTGCAAAAACCATGAACATTAAAGTAACGTTTATAAATCACAAACATGTTATTTGGCTTCCTTATGGACTGAAAGTGACAGGAGTGAAGCATCTAAACGTGATCTGTCCCATATTCATTCTTCACCACTCTGCAGCGGTTCTAGCAGGAGCTTCACACGTTTTCCCCCATTTAAGAGTTTAGATGCCAAAATATCCCAATAAGAACCATAATGCTTGTTTACATCTAGAATTGTCTTAAATATACGTCCTCCTATGCATGTTACAGAACACTGTAACCCTGCTTTGTATATTAACATGTAATACATGCCACTAAAACCGTATCAATTAACTGACTAGACAAAGTTTTCCTCTGGAATTTAACACGTGCATTAAAACTCCTCCAAACCGAAGCCCAGCTCTACTAGGCCGTCCCACAAGCGCAGGGCTTGAGCTCTGGTTTGAGCCTGATGCCGCACTCCCCGCGCCGGGCTGCAGTACTGCGCTGTGGCCACCGGGCGGCAGCACCAGCGACACCCGGCGGCCGGTGCACCGCGGGAGCACCGGGGCGCCACCGCGCATGCGCGGAACCGGGGCTGAACGTCCGCGTGCGTGCGGGGGTGACCTGCACCGGGGTGACCACCCGGGATCACCCACAGCAAACGAGCCACCCGGGACAACGCGGAACAGAAAATCCGCTCTAGAGAACCACCCCACCCAGAGAACCCTCCTCGGCGGAACCTCCCGGCGGCCCGTTCGAGCTCTCTAGTGCCCTATTTGCGTAGCCACGCCTCTGATTTGCATTTCTCCGCCCCATCCTCGCCCCGCCTGTCGTTCCCACGCGCCCCGCCCCTCCTCTTATCTCTCGCAATCTGATTTGCAGGCTTCGAATCTCAATTTGCATTCTCCCCGCCTACTCACCTCCCTGCCCAAGCCCCGAGGAGATTTGCATATCCGGCACGACGCTCTGCTCTGTTCTGTTTCTATTCGACCCCATCTATTTCTATTATTTCTACTTCTATTAATTCTCGTTCTATTTCTTTTCCTGTTTTCTGTTTCTTTCCCTGCGAAGTACAAACCACACCTGATCTCACAGATGTCCAGTGTAACCTGTAGCTGCTTTTGGTAAATATGAGCAGAACTTTACAGCACACGGTTTTCCCAGCAACATGAAGCGGAGAGCGTATTCAAAAAAAAAAAAAAAAAACAAACCACAAACACAAAGACGACACACAGCCTTGTAAGTCGGGTGATTAATTCTATTCAGTACGCTTTTACTTAAGTTAGATTACAAGAAAACTAAATTGGGCTTGCCCAGTGCCCTGTGAGTAGTAAAAACCATCACCACACAGTCACTCAGCAGAGAGCTCGCAGCAGCTCCCCGGCTGCCGCAGTTATGGAACGAAGCGTCTGGCTCGCACACAGAGCCCCCCAGCCCCTGCTCCCACCGCTGACCAGGTGCGGGTGCCGTTCTGCTCCCTGGGGGCAGCTCAGGCCTTTCCCTCAAGTGCACCCGCCAGAGACATTTCCGGGTAAGGATGAGTTTTTTAATCCTTTCTATAAACAGAATTTCTTTGCATTTTAAAAACCTTGTACATCACTGACATTGACTCCTATGTCTCTTTTTACACATACGTATGTATTTAGGGAATATATTTGATTCATAGATATCATCTATTTCCACTGTAATATATATCTACTTAGACATCTACACACTTGCGTATGCATTTACATGTATATATCTGCTTAAACTTATACAGAATATCTGTTTATGCTTATATATATCACCACTTATTATCTAGAATATCCATTTATACTTACGCACCTGTTTAGCCTTCTCTTTGGACACAAATATCTTTCTAGACTTGCAGATGTTGGCATATTGTTACAATCATATTATTACATTTATGTATATTTAGACAGAGCTATCGATTCACACTTGGCGTGTGGCACGATGAGCAGTGACACGTGGCCAGCTGCACGGCTCAAGCACGAGGGACACCCCGACCTGCCAGGGAAAAGCGCCACTGAGAGCCAGACAGAAACAAAGTACGTCAGAGCACGCTGTCAGATATTGGGGAAACACTCATAGCATCCAGTTGCCTCTCTTTTTCAGTTTTTAGAACAAATACCCATCTGCTTAAGTACACCTAATAAATTATATGCTGCACCTACTCAACAATTACTCTTAACTATGGAAGTCAACATGTAAATTAGACCATTTTATTTGCTTTAAGTTTCATTGATAGGAAAATCAGTGAGATAGAAGACATGGGTTTACTTTAAAAAATAAATAAATATCCCCATTCCTGCAGTGCAGCATAAGGCTACGAAAAAGGAGCGTCAGACTCACGAACACTTTTGGCTGCACTGCAGCACACAGGGGAACACGTTTCTGTGACCGTGACAGCTCGACTGTCGCAACCGGGAACCCAAAGCCCAGCGGTGCCACCAACCTTTGCCAGGCCTGCTGTGCTGGGCTCTGCGGAAGGAAATGGACTTTGGTTGGTTGTTTCAAAGAAAATGAACAGTCCTGTTGTTGATGAGGCCACTGCCCACTACATCACCTGGGAAGATCCACTCGGAGGGCAGGTTCATAAAATGCAGCTTCTTGGAATGAGGAATGCTGCCGTTTTGGAAGATTTCTTACCAACTGAAGTCAGAACTACACACTGTAGGTTAAGAGAAAAAAGTCACTATTGAAACAATAACTCATCCAAACCACACATGGACTCACCGCCACCAGTTACGAGGCTGAAAGTGCTTCTTGGGAACACCTGGCAAACACGCAGAACAAAACCGATTTGCCCAGGTGCCTGTATCTCTGTCAGCTTTTTGAGTACTATTCTAAGATATTTTAAAAACCTATTGAGTGAAAAAGAACAAAGCATTTGTCATTGAATCAGGTTGTTTCTTCTGGACATCTGAACTCTTACAAACACCTCCTTTCCTCTTTTAGTACAAAATCATTTCCATAGTATCATCCAATAGTAAGCCCACAGAAACAGAAGATTACGCTTTCAGGAAGAGAAAATAACCAGAGGGAGGTGAGCTCTGCACAGGTGTACCGTGCTCCAGAACAGGCCTTATTTTTAGTACTTCTGGTAAAATATTTCGTATTAAAAATATAGAAGGAAAGTCGGTGCATTCTTAATGTTAAAGTCCACTCTACAAATACCTTAGGAAAAACGCAGACACGCGTCCTAGCCGTACCTTGTACGGGCAGACCGCTCTGGATTCCTTCTGTCTGTCTGGTACTTCTGTAGCAGAAGACGGGGCAACCGCGGTGAAACGGTGGCAGCAGACATCCAGCTGAAAGAGGAAAAGCCCTTCAGAACAAAGCTGGAGAGGAACCTGACACTTCCTTTTTTCTTGCGAAGGCTACAGCTGAGTGGAGAAAAAAGTATTTTGCACCATCTTCAGTACAGCTGTTGATACGGCCACTGGAGCGTTTGCGTTTTTTGGATAACCAGGCCATTTTTGACTCATTGGCAGTCTGAGTTCCCTAGAACAAATTTTCCCAGATACACACAGAACACAGACATCACCCAAGTATAGCCAAGATTTCCTTCCTCGCCCTGGATGCTGTCATTGAAGAGCCCAGCAGCCCATCCGTCCTCGTGAACCGCCCCACTGAAAAAAAAAAAAAATTATCTTTTCCAGGCTGTTTCTTCAAAGGGTAAAGATATTTTAAATTGCAGTTATCTTTTCCAACAAAGTGATTTTGTGATTCCTTTGAAAAGGAGGGTAAGCTTGCCAGAGAAAGATAGCGACAGGGAGCAAGACAAGGTGACACAGAGAGAGGGGCAAAAGGGCCAGGGAGCAGGGCAAAGGGAAGAAGAGGCCAAAATGAGAGACAAGGAGCAGGAGACAGAGACGGTGGGAAAAATCCTAGAATGGGCAGTGGGAGAGACAGACAAAGGAGAAGTGAGCGCCGGGCTGCGGGACAGAGACAGGAAGGAGGAAACGCAGTGACAGGGAGCAGGGCAGAGCGACAGAGAAACAAAAACAAAGAGGGAAGAGGACAGAGAAACCAGGAGTAAGACAAGGAGAAGGGCAGAGAAACAGGAACCGGGGTGGGTAGGGAGCAGGACCAAGAGATGGGGCGAGGATGGAGATGGAGGAAGAAACCTGGGATGGCCAACAGGACAGGGAAGAATATGACTGTCGGTAGGGAGCAGGACACAGGGATACAGCGAGAAACAATGGGACAGGGAGCAGCATTAAAGGTCAGAAAGAATAAGAGATGAACAGGAAGGAGGAATGGAACGCCGAGATGCTGAACAAAAAACACCAGCAACAGTGAGCGAGACAAACGAATAGAGAGAGAAGGGCAAGGCAGGAAGAAGAGAGATAGGAAGGTGGGAGATAAGAGCTGCACGTACAGGTACTGAGAAGAAAAGAACAGCAGGGAACAGGCCAGAGAAACTGTGGGGAAAAAAAGAGACTGATGCAGATCAAGACAAAGATATGGAAAAGGGAAAAACAGCCATAGAAGATGGAGCAGGAGACAAAAATAAAGAGAAAAGGAGAGGTATAGGGAAGCAAAATTTTAAAATAATAATAATAAACCAAAACCTCCACCAAGGAGGGGCAGGGAGGCACTAGGACGTGCAAGTGGGGGATGAGGCCCTGAGGGCCAGGGACTCACAGCGGCTCTCACTTTCGGTGGCTGCCACGAGGCTTCTAACAGCTCAGACGCTCCCGTCTCCTTCTCTCCTCCCTTCCTCTCCGGTAACTCGGGGCGCTCGGCCGTCCTCAGCCTAGGAGAACACGGTGGGGTGTCAGGGCTCCTACGAGACGAGGCTTCGGGGACATGGAGCCTCGCTGGCTCGCTCGCCAGGCAGCCGTCCCGCTCCAGGATACGCGCACGGACCCTGCCGCGCACGTTGGCCCCCGGCCTGCCGCACGCCGCGCAGAGGGAGCCTTCGCCACCCGGAGAGAGGGGCTCGCTCTCTCGCCCGCTGCAGGAAGCGGACATTGGGCCGACGGCCCCGCATTTCTTCCTCTTTACCTCTCCCCAACCTCTCTGGCTCCAGCAGCAGCAGCCCCCGTCCACGCACGGGACGTGCTCCCCTGTCCCTTCTCCCGCCACGCTGTCAGACGAGCCTCGCCAGCCCGAGGCGGGCGCAGCCAACGGCATCCCCCCGGCTGGGAGTGAACGGCCACATCCTCAGCGCGGCCTCTGGGAGAGGGAGAGAAGAAGCAGCGGCCGTTAGCACCGTAGCTCACCCCTGCCCCAGCCTGCTCCTTCCGCAGGGGCCACCGGAGAGGTGCCGAGGGCCGGCTTGCCGCCTTCACGACGGGGCTTGGGAGCGGCCCAGGAACACGGGACGGGTTCGCAGGAGCTGCCGGAGCTGGGGGCGGCTGCACGGAGCGAGCGGGGCCGCGGGAGGAGGCTCGGCGGGAGCTCTGGCGAGCTGGGGACGCACCCGGCATCTGCCCCCGGCCGGCTGTCGCCTCCTGCTCCTCTGCCGCACGCTGGGGACGGAGGACGGCGCCGCGTCTCCCACCTGGGCGCTGCTCCCCAGGTTCCATTCCCCGCCTGGGCTGGGGGGTCTGCTGAGCATCGGGCGTTCACAGCTCCCCCTCAGAAACACAGAAATTCCAAATTAGAGTTCAGCCTCTGAAAAAAATAGAGCAGGAGAAAGCAGAGGAATTAGTCAGAAGAAGGGACAGGAGAGCAGCTGAGCTAACGGAGGATTCGAGGGAAACGGGCCACCTCAAAACACAAGGCATCCTCAAAAAACCAGAGCAACTGCAGCAACGCCAGACAGCATTAAGACAAACTGACACCGTTTAGGACACGCTCAGCATAAAAGCAAACACATCCACCGGTGCAGGAAAGCATCTCACCCCTTCCCCACAGCACCGCCACAGGACACAGCCCTGTGAGGCCACGGGATGGGCTAGTACTGACACGGAGAAATAAGCTTGACAGCAGAGTCAATTACACCGTTAAGCAGGCAATGTTTCTTTCATCTGCACTGGGGAGCTCTGGGGGTCGTCCTCTGTAAGTGCTCCCACGACTGGATACTCTTGCATTGCTTATAGTCACACAGCTGCTACATATTAATTACAATTGTTTTAAATTTTGAACATACAATATATCTAGCCTAAGAAATAATTGATGAAGTTACTTATAAATGTTTAGTTTCTCACTCACAACACATCTATTAGTTAAATATAAACTAAGCTCTCAGCTTCTAAACAATGTGTTATTAAATCTTCTGTCTCCCTCTTGTCGTGCAGAAGGATCTAAAAGGTGAAAAACATCCCCTCATCGTGCAGGCGGTCAGAAAGCATTTACCTCACGTGAACCGGTTAATGAAGGGTACATCTTCTATAACTTCATCGCAGTATACATTAACTTGGTAGCTTCTCTTGAATTTCCCCCTTTTCAATATACTTGCAAACTCTTTGGCAGTATAAATCTACGAAATATTATCATTTGTTACCCACTAGCAGTACCAAACAGAACACTGTAGCGTAATGTAAGTAAAAACGACTAGCATCAAAATCAGAGTCCTAAGATCAATGCTGACAGAACTGCGAAGCCGCAGCTCCTGCCGGTTCTGGCGTTGGTTTCTGGCACTTCTGACCGCTTCGGGTCAAACGGCGCCTCTTCCCCCGGCCGTGCGCTGCAGTACCCGAGTTTCGCCACAGGGCGGCAGCACTGAGACCGCCGCGGCAGCGCCGGGCGAGCGGTCGTGCCGCGTTTCGCGGGAACCCCGCAAAATAAACCCCAGAAAACAAACGCGACAAAACAAAAAAGCACACAGAGAGCCGCGGAACGAAAGCCGCACGTACAGGACACAGAACCCGCCGGGCCTCGCCCCGAGCTCCCGGCGAAGCGGCGCCCGACCCGCCACGCCACCGAGCCTGCAACCGCGCCTTCGCTCCCACCAGCTTCGCCAGCTCGGCCGTAAGGGCAGCGGGAAAACCGAACCGAACGCCTCCTCACCGCGCCGGCCCATCCCACTCCCCCCGTTCCAACGGCACGGTCACCCTCGCCGCGGACGCAGTCACCTGCCGCCTCTTTCGCCGCTCCGTTCCCCTCGCACTCTCCCACCGTCCCGCGGCGGGAGGCCCCCGGCTGTCGCCTCCTTCCCCTCTGCCTTTCTGCCGCCTCCGGGGACCTCACAAAGGGCTGCCCTGAGCCGCCTACCTCCAGGTCCCCGGGCGCCGGTTGCAGCAACCGCTCCGCAACCGCCCCGACCCGCGTTCCCGTTAATTCCCGGTACCCACCCCGAGACACCACAGACCCGCTCGCCAGGACCCGCGCTGATTGGCTGCTTTCCACCCCATCACGCTGTCCTCCTATTGGATGCTCCGTCCGGCGCCCAGAGGCCCGCAACGCCCGCCCCTCCGGCAAAATGATAGCCTGCCTAGGCACGTCAATCACCATTTTCTCCGCCTATCAGAGCTCGCAGTGAGGGCAGGCGCAGTAGGGAGAGAGCAGCACCCGCCCCTTTCCGCAACACGATTGACTGCCGAAGACAAGTCAATCATCATTCTCTTGGCCCATCAGTACTCGCAGTTTGCTCATGCGCAGTACGGAGCGTCCGACACCCGCCCCTCCGGCAATCTGATTGGCGGACAGAATGGCAATTGACGTGCCTTGGCAGCCTATCAGCGATCCGCCCCCCCCCCCAGCCTTCCCGCGCCATCTGATTGGCCCGCTCTGCACCCTCACCCGTCTGCTCTCCGCCCTGCCGGGACCCCCACGCCCTTTGCCCGCGCGGCTTCCAGCAGCCGCGTTTGAAAGGAAACAACAAACCGCGCTCCTTTGCTTTACGCTGACAAGGGGGGCGGGTGGTCACCTACCCTTAAATTCATTGTGAACAGAGAGAGCCCTAAGGAGCTCCGGCCGGCAGGTTTCTCTCCCCTGTGCCCGGGACCGAGGAGACGCCGCCGCCTCCTGCTGCCGCCTCGCCCGTTCCTCTCGCAGCGGGGCCGCCCCGGGAGAGCCGGGCGCCTCTTTTTTTCCCGGCGGCTCGTCCGACCGCTGCCCCCCCCTTTCTGACGGGCACGACCTCGGTCGCAGCGGCAGCGCCCCCCTCTTACCCCCGGCACGGGCACCGGGCGCCGCTCCCCAGCTGCAGTTCCGGGCTGTGGCCACCAGACGGCAGCACCGAGCGCGGTCACGCAGCGCCCACGGGCCCCGCAGCGCGGGCGCTTTTTCTTGACCCGTGGGCAGCCTGAGCTCCCCGAACGCGCTTTCCCAGAGCCGCGCACATGGCAGACACACTGATAAAAGATAATAGCCCGACATTGCTAAAATGTGTTTTTTTCCTAAAGATGCCTTCTGTCCTAATAAAATACATTGCCTCTCCCTGTGCCCCGTGCCTTGTCTGCAGCAGTAACTCGGCTCGCCCGCAGCTGCGGCAGCTCTGCTGCTGTTACAGGGTCAGTTCCAGCCCTTACCCTCGGCTGAGCAGCAGCCGGGCAGGCGCTGCTGCTCTGGGCGCTGCGCATCCTTCAGGAATGGTTCTCAAACGATCCTGTGCAACGATGTCCAGAGCCAGGACCCCGCGGCGGGGGGACAGGAGCACACGGCCGGGCCCTTCCCGGCTCGGGGCTGTTTCCGCAGTCGCTGTGAGTTGGTCCGTGAGCTGGAACCAACCTCCCCATGCCCCGGCCCGGCCCTTTGTCCCCGGCTTTCCCAGGGCAGCGCAGCGGGCTGGGTCACACCAACTGTTCTCTGCTGGCACCACCCAGCCGGGTCACCTGTGTCTGCGGTTGTGGGGACACCCCACGGGCTCCCTGGAAACGGACATCACAGCACTGAGAGGGGGCGTTCAGGAGCCTCTGCGCTTTTGGGTTGGTTTGTTTGGGGTTTTTTTCCTTTTGTTGTTTTGATCGTTAGCTTCTTGTTGTCGGTTGGTTTGTTTTTAAGCTGTTACTCTATATAGCTCATCCATGGTGCTTATAGAGCATGGGTAAATCTACCCTGCTTCCTCACAGGAGACAACCATCTCGCTTTACAACAGGTGATTGAATCTGCTATAGAAAAGTTCAACCACCTCCTGTACAGCAAAGGATAAAAGAAAGTATGGATTTTTGTTGCATCTAATCCCCAATGCAAGTACCCATTAACAATACATTAGCAGTGGGTTCCTTCAAATATTCACAGTGAAGGTAGTTCCTGGCACGATTGTATTAGCGTTCTTACTATTTTACGGGAGAAACACAGGGCACAGCTGATTTTGCCCACGTGCAGCGCAGTGATCACACGGGTGCGGTGAACCGGGTGGAAGGCCCTAGAAAAGGAAAATCAGCCTCCGTGTGCAGGGCCAAAACAGAAATCCTTTTCAAACTGTGCCATTTTAAAAAGCTACCAGGGGTATAAAGCAGAAAAAAGAGCAGTGAATGTGTATAATGACACAATTCGATGGTTCTCCAGTTCCATGATGTGCTCTTTTACTAACAGTGTCTGCTGGAGTGGATACCCTGGACACCAACAAGCGGGTCCTGGTGCTGTGCCCATGGTGATTCATCCACTGTGGCCGTGGGTGTCAGGCCCTGATACAATAGACACAAAACCTTGGGAGGGAGGTGATCACAGTAGAACGCTTAAAGATAATGAGCTAGCAGACTTGATTTAATCTTTATTTAAAAATACACATGGCTGCTGTCTTTTCTACAGTTTAGGTAGGACGGGCTCCAATATCTCTATGAATTACAATACATGACAAAAATTAAAGGGGGAAAGCTCTATTTTTACAATGGTAAATACAGTCTAAATCAATTTGGGAAACAGGTAAAGGGGTGTAGCAAATGAGGCACAGACGATCCTGTTTTATCTCAGAAGGCTTTGGCGTATTTACAGCTTTAGGCACAGCGTGTCCAATCCCGTATAAAATGCACTGTCCATACCAATTCAGCCTGTCCCCCGATATAAGGACATCAGGATGCCACCCTGCATTCACCAAGGGACAATCCTGATCTAATGTTCTCTGTGTATTGTACACCAATATCTGTTCGTCAACAAACCTTTTACTGGTTTCAATTTCTTTCTCTGATTATGCTTTTTCAAATACAATGCATATCTAACATTTTGTATTGTGTAATATGCATTATATAATAGACAATATATGATTTAAAACATATCTCATTATATATTGCATGTAGTGCATTGCTATACTACACATCTCGGGTATACCCACCCAGACCTGTGCAGCATATTAATATTATTTACAGTGGCCACCATTAATTACAATATTCCCTGGTTGCTGTTCCCCAGGGAGTCAAACGATCCTTTTCCAATATCACAAAACACAGCCCGGGCGGGATTTCTTCCGAATCGCTCCTGTCCATTGTCCACTACCTATTTTACAATCACAATAACAGACAATTGGTGAGCCATAAGTATTGGACTACAAAATCACCCAAGACACAAGTAACAACAACAACAAATCACTAAAGACACAAACAATCATACAATTGCTAAGGCACAAACAGCAAAATCACTAAAGGTACCTTTATCAAATTACTGTTCCCTCGTTTTTCTCTTTTATTGTTTTCTCATTTTCCTCTTTAGTTTTTTATTTCTTTTTAATTTACCCAATTTACCAAAACGCGCAGACCCAACGCGCTGGTGTCGCCCACGTCTCGCGCAGGCAGCCTGCAAACAAACCAGACAATGAAAGTGCCTTATCTCATTGATGGGGTTTTACCCACGTCCCGAGCTGGCCCGAGGATCTGTGATCCCTTCCGGGAATTCCCCGGTGCCGGCACAAGGTCCCAGAGATCCTGGGGTCCACGGGAGGTCAGGCAGATTATCCCATCCTCGTCGCCAGAAAATGATACCGAAAAGTCGGCAAACAGACTCTCTAACACTGTTTTGAAAGTGTTAAAAAGCAGGCACTTTTATTACGGCGCGCTGGGCACTCGGGGGATCGCTCCTCTAATCCAGCGTGCGTTCCGCTTTCCTCTGGTTTTACATATCCTGGAACTCCTGAAACAGCAAAACACGCCAACCACTGTTTACAGACGTCCCGTGCTCTTTCACCAGTGCGTGCAGCCGCAACGAGAAATCTGGAATGAGCGTCTACAGAAACACGTACGTATTTACCCACTTCAGAACAACGCGTTACATCAGCTGGCCGTACTTGTCAGTAATCCCTCCTGGATTAACACCCTCTTTGGATGGCACGGGTGCCGACTGTTGGCAATCAGGGCAGGACATAAGAACGCTCCTGGCCTGATCCGTTGTAATTTGAAATTGTCGTTTTAATGACTTTGCATTCTGGTGAAAGAGTTTATGTGATAATTTAGCTTGCTCCAAGGCTTTAGGCACAGTAAGCGGCACAGCTCGTGCATCGGCCCTCCTATTGCCTTCCGCAAGAGGTCCTGGAAGAGCAGCGCGAGAGCGGATGTGCGCTGCATAAAAACCATGACGTCTATGATTTATTAGGAACCATAGCATTCTCAATTCAGCCATCAAAAGAGGATTATCCTCTTCCTTCAGAAAAGAAGCTTCCAGGCGGTTAAGTATGCCAGCTGCATAATATGAGTCAGTTACAACATTCAAAGGCTCATTACAGAACACTCAAAAGCGATCCTAACAGCTGTCAGCTCAAGAACTTGTTTGACCCTTGGTCTCCTTTTTCTACCTTGTGTTTGGAACACTGGGTATCTGAGTTTAGCCACATAATTACAACTTTACGTGAGCGACCAAAGGCATCAGTAAATACAGTCTTGTCACTTACTGGTCGTTGCTGACAGCAGCATTTGCCCTACAACGGTAAATTACCAATTTCAGCCCACAGTTTATGTTGGGGGTAATAAACTGATATGTTCCCTGCATATGTTGCCAATGCAATCTGGAAATTCACATCTTCAGTTAATTACCATTGCAAATTCTCCTTTGTTGTAGGAATAAATATACATTCAAAGTCTGTCCCATACATAGCATACAAACATTCTCTGCCTTTAATTATTGGTTTTGCATACATTTCTTTTATTATCCAAACTGTTTTCATTGGTGTGTGAGCTAGAAAAACCCATTCCAACTCTTAAAGAATCACTTAATGACTTGTCCCATTGAAACGGTACTGCAAACGGTTGGACGGTATTGGCTATGAGTGCCAGCCAAACTGGCAGCTGCAAATTGCGTCCCCATCCCTATTTTTGTTCAACAGCATCGAATACTTTCTATATGGCCTGCTGAGCTTTGTCATCCAATACCTGAGTAGACAATAAATTCAGGTCTCCTTTCAAAAGTGTAAAAAGTAGACACAGTTCCTCTGTGGCAATGCCCAAAATAGGTCGGAGCCAATTTATGGCTCCTAGCAATTTTGTAAGTCATTTAAGGTCATGATATTATGGAATTTAAGAGTTACTGGCTAAGGAATGATTTCTTGTTCTGTTATTTGCCACCCCAAATATTTCCATGGAGCAGTTTTCTGAATTTTTTCTTGTGCAATTTGTAATCTAGCCTTTTGTATAGCGTTACATAGGACTTGCATTACTTGTTGTAGTTCCTGCTCTTATAACATGACAAGCAAGATATCATCCATATAACGACAGATACAAGCTGCGGGGTACAGCTTCCTCACAGGTTGTACAGCTGCTGCAACTACTGTCTTGCAAATGGTTGGACTATTTCTCATCCCTTGTGGTGATACCACCCAATGCTATCTCTTCATAGGCTCCTCTTGATTAAGTGAAGGAACACAAAATGCAAATCTGGGGGCATCCTCAGGATGTAGCAAGGTGGCACAGGTGTCCATGCCATAATTTTGATTTCACCTTGATAATCAGAGTCAATTACTCCAGGTAAAACAAACAAACCCAATTTGGTAGTAGATGATCAACCTATTAACAAAGCATGCACACTAGGCACTAAAGGCCCCCACACTCCTCTGGGAATAAGCAATACCACAGCAGTAATTAATTATCATCACTGACGGGCTGGCAGCCAAGTCCAGCCCTGCACTTCCAGCTGTTCCAGGGAAGAGATCTCGGGTCATGAGTTTAGACTTGAATTTATTTGATGGGGGTGGGGGAAGTCCTGTCCCCCACCTCCTGGGAAGGGTTAATTGGCTCCCCCTTTACATTAATCCTTGAATGATGTTCACTCACACAGTGCTTGCCCTTTCCCCATTTTGGACGATCTCTGGGAGGTACAGCCTTCGAAGTCTGGCGTGCATACTTTGTGTAATCTTTCTTTACACAACCCAGTGTCCCACAACAAAAACAATTCGATTTCAGTTCTGTTCCCAATACTTGTAACTGTGCTGCTAAAGCAGCAGCTAGAGAGCTGGTATAATGTTCAGTTGACTTATGTTTTGACACACTCTCATATCTGCTATAGTACACCTTTCCCTATTCCCCAAATCCTGCAACACACGCTGACAATCAGCATTAGCATTCTCAAAAGCCAATTATTTTAGTAACAACTCATGCGCTGTGTCATTATCAATTTGTCTCTCCAAAGCAGTTTGCAAGCGGTCTAAAAACAGCGCATAAGGTTCCTGTGATCCTTGCAAGATTTTTGAAAAGGACGTATTGGCATCTCTCCCAACCTCCAGTAACTTCCGAACCACTTTCATTGCTAGTTTTGCTATTACACCACATATATATCTCTCTGGGTTACGCAACTTGATTATCTGGCAAAGCATGGGCACATTCCCCAGCTAAAGGACTGCAATCAATCCATCTCATCCGATATGCATTATCAACGGTCTCTATAGTACAGTTCTCCCAAAAATCAGATAACTACTAGTCAATATACTGTATGGTTAAGATCATTTTCAACAAAGAACGCCAGTCATGTGGAGTAAGTTCGTAAGAGGAGCTTAATGCTTCAAAAATGTATAACAAATGATAAAGTAACCCCATTTTCTTTAGCTAATGTTGGTAATTCCTTTACAACATCATATGGTAGCTGCTGAAAGCCTGGAGATTGCTGTTCACAACAGATCACTGGCCATGCCGTAACCACTTTCGAGTCTCCTGTTTTCAAAGCCTCTTCTCTACATTTATCCCACATGGTTTAATTAGTGTGCACTTTCGGTTGCAAAGTAAGATCCGGGGGGAATAAATCAGGCTCTTACTCTGGGTCCATCGGGCCAGGATCAAGGGGCTTGTCAGGCGACTCCCACAAACCATCATTTGCCAAAAGTGTTCACTGTAGTGTACATGCAGGGGCTTTGTTATCAGCCAATCCTTTATCCACTACTACATCTGTGGTCAGTGCATTTTTGCCTAATCTATCTACAGGATCCCCCTCCTTCCCTGGCAAGGGAGGAGCAGAAGGTTCACAATTAGTTGCAACCCGCGCAACTACTTCCTTCTGAGTCGCTATTAAAGCAGACATAATTTTTGCCCAAGTAGATAAATATTCACAAGCAGCTTTATCTCCAGTTGCTGCCTGTTCATATAATTCTCGTTCAACTTTCTGCCATGCCTCCAACTAAAATGTACCAGTTGTAGGAAAGTCCAGCACATGATCAGCAAGCCTTTCTTATAAAGTCATTAATCGGACTACTGGTACATTGTGATTTTGCTTTCTTAATAAAAGTTGAAGGACATCTAGGGTTTGTTTGGTTCAAGGGATAACTTCCCTCCTATGGTTCCAAATTGCTCATCTTTTCTTGCTGATGGGCGCACGCTGTGGTTTCTGTTTCCTGGCTCTGTTTCCCTGTCCTTGTTCAATTGGGCTTTGCCACCAGAACGGCTGCTGCCTTTACAGCCGCACTCAAAGTCCCTGTTCGGGTGCCATTTGTAGTGAATGTGGCACCGACTCTCTTTTAAGGTGAGACAAGAGACATTTGTTACAAACTCAGGTTTGCATTTATACTCGCTATGATGCTTGCTCAAGCATTTGCTGATTTGGTAAGTTCGTCATAACATAAGTGATATATTGTTACTGCCATAAAAGCATCGTTGTCTATACCACAAGCTACCCCCGTCATCCCCCTTGATGTATCATTCCTGTACCAATCCCTCTGTCCTCGATGTATCACGTAGCATACAGTACTTGCTTCTTGTGTTATTCCACTAATGATTGTTCTCACGCTGTCAACTCTCACAGTTTCTCATAGGCCCAATGTCAGAATACTGCCACAATCAACTTTCTCCTTCCTTGAGCTCTCCTGACCTGCGGTTCCACCACCGTTGTCTTCTTTCTTGATCCCTCTTGACTCACAGGTGCCCTCCAATCCTCTTTCTCGATCACTATTCCTCACAGGTTCGCCTCCTTCCTTGCTTTTCCTTTGCACGCTGCTCCACCTGAAGAGAAACACACAGAGGACTGAGCTACATCAGCCCCAGGGCACTACAGTCAGACGGGGGCTGAATCTGGGGGCTGACACCTCCCCACACCCCACAGCGTGCCCACCTTGCCTTGGCCCCGGCCCCTCACACAGCCCTTCCCCTCAGCTCTGCCCCTCCGCTGCAGCACAGCTTCCGCACATGCCCTGCTCAGGCTGGACCCCAGTTTCATGGGTTAGAGATATCATAGCTCAGTACAAATCCCCACGGTCCTCACCTGCTGTTTGGTGCTTGCGGAGGGTCACACTCACTGTGCCCCAGGGCACTGGCCCTGCCCGGCCCTGCGGGAGTGTCTGGAGCTGCCGGCTGGTTCTCCAGCTTTAGCGTCACCCGCAGAAGCCCGCTCTCCTCAGCTCTGCACACCCATCCAGTTGCGCCGCCCAGGCAAAGTCAGCTTCACCCTCTGCTCTACACCTCACCTGCAAACAACCAACTTTCAACTGACAACTGTCCAAAACCCACCGACAAACTCTCCAAATCTCAGCCTTTCGCTTGCAACTGCTGCCTCTAGTGCATCTCACAGACAAGCCTTCAAAATCCCCTCATCCTGCAATAACACTCCAGCACTGATCACCTGCGGGAACAACTACCACAATACCAGGCAAACACCAACCAGTTCTGGCACGGAAATATCACTTTCTCCTCAAGATTCCACCCTACACCAACTGCTGACAAACACACGCTGTCCTCACCAAAGCCAAACGCTGTAACAACCAGCGACAACTCAAATTTGCGTGGGCGGTGCAAAATTGCAGGGGTGAGCTAACGCAGAGCTGGGCTTGAAAGCTGCAGAGTGTGCACCCTGTGGTATAACGTGGCGAGCTACTGCCATTCTGCCTTCTCCCTGGGAGAAGCGCGTGAGCAGAGGCTGCTTCAAGGCACGATGGGAACGGTTTGGTTCTCCGGGTCTCTCAGGGCGAGAGCGATAAATGTGATCTGTGTCGTGGCGCAGGAACTTCCCGTACACTTGCTCCTCCATTCGGTCTCGGGTGCTGCAAGAGAGGGAGCGAGAGATTCAGGGCAAGATTGACAACCTCGGCGTCCCCGTCCCAGCCACGGGTCACCCAAACCTGCAGACATCCCGGGAGGCCCCCTAAGATTTACACTGCCCTATGCCCCACCCTTGAAGCCTGGACATCGCCAGAACCATAGAGCAAGTATTTCTTGAGGAGGCACCCAAAGGGTCCGTGTTCTCTTTCAGGCAGATGCTAGCGCAAGATTGCAAATCATCTCACAGCTACCAGGAAGGTAAAAAACAACGTCTTGAAATGGGAAAGGAACAGGTATTGTTTCTCTTCATCACCTCCCTCATTGCCACGTTATCAAGGTCTCCCGCAATGTTCCACAGGAAACTTGAAGCTTGGAATTCCTGGTATTCTGAACCTGGGCAAGAAAGGAAGAAAAGCATGAGACTGATCATAAAGAGGGTGGCTGCTCGTAACATGGAAAGAGCAGTAACAAGGTAAAAAGATATCACTTTTCCTTAGAGAGCTCTCAAAGCTGCCTGTTAAGGACAAGAAAAACAAACTTGTGACGGACCATTACTTAAAATCCAAGGCCCAGGGAGCGATCTAATGTACATTGAAACGCGGGCCACGAGACAGTGGAAGTGCCACGAGCTGAGACTGAAGGGACAGAGGATGAATTTCCAAAGAAGTTTAGGTTTCGATGTCAAAACGGAAAATTCTACGTCATTAAAATATAATGCAAAAGTCAGTGTAAAATCAAGTAAGGCAACGACTCTAAATGAACTCCCAGGCGCTTCAGTCACTCAGGAGATCAAAAATGCGGATCATTTCTCACCTGCCCACCTCCCAAACCCCAGCCTATGTCCCCTGCTTCCAGCTTACCTGAGCCCAGATTAAAGGAGGATTTCAGAGGCCATGCCAAGTTCTGCTGCTCCTCGTTCGGGTTGCCAGTCTTCCTCCTCGCTCTGGAATTGC
The DNA here is from genome assembly GCF_037038585.1 of Patagioenas fasciata. NCBI lineage: Eukaryota > Metazoa > Chordata > Aves > Columbiformes > Columbidae > Patagioenas > Patagioenas fasciata. The sequence continues at coordinate 199,818 of NW_027288556.1, read as the reverse complement.
AGGTCAACCGCCTTCCTGTTCTTCTTTGATTGACGCTGAGCTGCCGCGTTACCCGCTGCCGTCTGAGCGGATCTCGGGGAGCCTCTGGAACCGCCAGAGCGCTCCCCCCACCAACATTCTCTTGCCTTGTTTTCGGGGTTCCTCTTCACCAGCTGAGGCGCCCTCCCACCCCCCGCCGCCCTCTTACCTTTTTCTAGAGGTCTCTTGAGCCACCAGCAAGCTCCCCCGCACCTTCCCTCAGCGATCTTGGCCCGCCAGAGGCCTGCCCCTCGCCAGCCTCCTCCCCTTTTCCTGGGTGCTGCTTGAACCACTGGTGGGCTCCCCTCCACCATCCTCTCGTCCTTTGTAGGGCAGTCTCGTGACTCACCAGAGCGCTCTCCGCCGTTGCCTTGCTGGGGTTATTGACACCGCTTGACTTGCCAGAGCGCTCCCCCTCGCAGTTCTCTTGTTGGATTTCTTGGGACCTTTTGAACCGTTGGAACAACGGGAATGCTCCCCCCCACTGTGACCTTGCCTTTCTTCAGTGCGATCTTGACGTGCTGGAGCACTTCCCCGCGCCGTCCTCTTGCCTTTTACTGGGGAGTCTCTTGAATATCCACAGCACTCCCCCCTGCCATCCTTTACCAGATTTTTTGACACTTCTTGACATCTCGGAGTGCTCTCACTCACCCTTGTCTTGCCTATTTTCAGGGCGCTCCTGTCCCGCTGGATGCTCCTCCCTGCCATCCTATTGCCAGATTGAGAATTCTCGACCTGTCCCAGCGCTACCCCACCGTCCTTCTGCCTTCTACCTGGGAAGTCACTTGAAGAACTGGAGCACTCCCCCCTGCTGTCCTCTTGCCTTTCTTCACTGAGATTTTGGCCTGCCAGAGCACTCCTCCCTGTTGTCCTCTTGCTGGATTTCTCGGTACCTCTTGACCCACTGGGTCTCTCCTCCTGCCGTCCTTTTGCCTTTCCTTAGTACATTCTTGGTCTGCTGGAGTGCTCCCCCCCACCATCCTCTTGCTGGATTTCTCGGGACCCCTTGTCCCATATAGGACATTCCCCCCCACCACCATCCTGTTGTGTTTTTTAGGAGAGTCTTGTGATCGACCAGAGCGCTCCCCCCTTGACATCCTCTTCCCCTTTTTCTGGGTGACTTTTGAACCACTGGTGAACTCTCCCCCATCATCCTCTTGCCACATATATTGAGACTTGTTGATCCGCCAGAGCGCTTCCCCCACTGTCCTCTTGCCAGATTTACTGATACCTCTTGTCCTGTCAGAGCGCTCCCTCTCGCAGTCCTCTTTGTTCAGTTTGTAGGGTAGGAGGGGGGATCTCTGATTACAGAAAGGTCCCTTTGTTCTAGGAGACATTCCCTTGCTCCATGCTTCAGGTTGCCCATCTTCCCTCTCATTTTCAATATGCACGTCCATCACCTTCCTCCTCTTCTTTCTTGATCCCTCGACTCCCGGATGAACTCAAATCCTCTTTCTTGATCACTCTTTCTCGTAAGTTCACAACCTTACTTTCCTTTCTTGCTTTCGCCTTTGTGAGCTGCTCCACCCAAACCGAAATGCCCTGAAGACAGAAATACACCCACCCCAAGCCCGTACAGTCACATAGGGGGTGAGTCCGCTCGCTGACGCATCCCCACATCCCACAGCAAGCCCACCTTGCCTTGGCCCCGGCCCCTCGCACAGGCCTTCCCACCAACCCAGCCCCTCCGTAGCAGCACAGTTTCCCAGCATGCACCCCACAAAGACTTTCTTTGCCAGTCACCCCTGGCACTTACAGCAACACACCACATCAGCATCAAGAGCCCTGGGAGTGGAGAGCTGGCCAGGCCCTCACCCCGGCAGGATCCTCTTCCCCCTCCTTTAGCTGATGGCAGACAGACAAGACACCTCCCAAGAGGTGTCCAGCCCTCTCTCTCAACCACTCATGAGTACAAAAGCCCAGCCTCTACTCACCCACCCCGCCTCCCAAAACCCCACCAGCAGCCCCTGGTCCCAGCTGAACAGCAGCCAGTGCTGAAGATCTGGCTCGTGTTGTCGGACACAACCTTCCCATGGATGTCTGGGCCCCTGAGCACTTTCCAGGGGTGGGAGGGCGCAGTCCTGATTACAGGGAGGTCCCTGTCCCAAGGGGGACATTTTCTTCCTCCTCACTCCTGACTCGCAGCTCCATCACCTTCCTCCTCTTCTTTCTTGATCCCTCCTGACTCGCAGGTCTACCACCGTCATCTTCTTTCTTGATCCCTGTTGACTTGCAGATGCACTCCAATCCTCTTTCTTGATCGCTCTTCCTCGTAGGTTCACCACCTTCCTCTTCTTTCTTGCTTTCGCCTTTGCGAGCTGCTCCACCCGAACAGAGATGCACAGAAAACAAAAATATACCCACCCCAGGCCCCTACAGTCACACCAGGGGGCGAGTCCGGTCGCTGACGCATCCCCACACCCCACCACAAGGCCACCTTGCCTTGGCCCCAGCCCCCCGCACAGGCCTTCCCACCAACCCAGCCCCTCCGTAGCAGCACAGTTTCCCAGCATGCACCCCACAAAGACTTTCTTTGCCAGTCACCCCTGGCACTTACAGCAACACACCACACCAGCATCAAGAGCCCTGGGAGTGGAGAGCTGGCCAGGCCCTCACCCCGGCAGGATCCTCTTCCCCCTCCTTTACCTGCTGGCAGACAGACACCTCCCAAGGGATGACCACCCTGCTCCCTTAACTGCTCCCAAGTCCAAGAGCCCAGCCCCTGCTCACCACCCCCACCTCCCAAAACACAGCCAACAGCCCCTGCTCCCATTTTACCACTTTACCCCCGAGCACGGTTTCTAGGGGTGGGAGGGGGATGCACTAATCACAGATCGTTCCCTGTGCTTAAGGATACATTCTCCTTCTCGCTGGCTCAGCCTGCCCATCTTCCTCCTCACTCTTGACTCGTAGCTCCATCACCTTTCTCCTCTTTTGTCCCCTCCTGACTCACAGGTCCACCACTGTCATCTTCTTTCTTGACTCTGCTTGACTCACAGGTGCGCTCCAATCCTCTTTCGTGATCGCTCTTCTGTGTCAGTACACGGAAGACCGGGCACATGAGAAACTGCAAGAGTCAACAGCATGAGAACAAGCATTAGTGGAAAAATACAAGAACAAAGGACTGTATGCTATGTGATACATCAAGGAAAGAGGAGTTGATACAGGATTGATGCATCAAGGACAGAGGGACAGCTTGTGATAGACAAAAAAGGTGTTTATGGCAGTGACTTTGGTGGGAACACAAAACACATCACTTATGTAATGACTAACTTAGCTAATCAACAAATGCTTGAGCAAGCATCATAGCGAGTATAAACGCAAGCCTGAATTTGTAATAAACATCTCTCATTGCACCTTAAAAGAGAGTCCGTACTGCATTCGCTACAAAAGGCGCCCTGGAACAGGGACTTTCAGCGTGCCTATAAAGGCAGTAGCCGCTCTGGTAGCGAAGCCCAATCGAACCAGGAAACAGGACCGGGAACCAGGACAGTGCGCGCCCACCACCAACGAAAGGTGAGCGATTGGGAACCATGGGAGGGAAGTTATCCCTTAAGCAAAGACAAACCCTGGATGTCCTTCAACATGCGCTACAAACGCAAAATCAGGATGTATCAGGGGTCTGATTGGTGAGTTTATTACAATGGATTGCTAATCATGTGCTAGACTTTCCTACAACTAGTACATTTCAATTGGAGACATGGCACAAAGATGAATGAGAATTATATGAACAGGTAACGACTGGAGATAAAGCTGCTTGCAAATATTCATCTACTTGGGGAAAAATTATGACTACTAAGATACAGGATACAGGACTGATACATCAGGGACAGAGGGACAGCTTACTATAGAAAAAAATGCGTATATGGCAGTTACATCGCTCATGTCATGTCTAACTTAGCTAAAGAGCAAATGCTTGAGCAAGCATCATAGCGAGTATAAATGCAAACCTGAGTTTGTAATAAATGTCTCTCATGGCACCTTACCGTGAGTCCACGCCAGATTCGCTACACTCTTCCTCATAGGTTCACCACCTTCCTCTCCTTCCTTGCTTTTCCTTTGCATGCTGCTCCACCTGAAGAGAAACACACAGAGGACTGAGCTACACCAGCCCAAGGGCACTACAATCAGACAGGGGCTGAGTCCGGGGGCTGACACCTCCCCACACCCCACAACGAGCCCACCTTGCCTTGGCCCCGGCCCCTCGCACATGCCTTAGAGATATCATAGCTCAGTACAAATCCCCACAGTCCTCACCTGCTGTTTGGTGCTTGCGGAGGGTCACACTCCCTGTGCCCCAGGGCACTGGCCCTACACGGCCAAGCTCGGCAGCGGGACTGTCTGGAGCTGCCGCTGGCTGGTTCTCCAGCTTTAGGGTCACCCGCAGAAGCCCGCTCTCCTCAGCTCTGCACACCCATCCAGTTGCGCCGCCCAGGCAAAGTCAGCTCCACCCTCTGCTCTACACCTCACCTGCAAACAACCAACTCTTCAACTGACAACTGTCCAAAACCCACCGACAAACTCTCCACACCTCAGCCTTTCGTTTGCAACTGCTGCCTCTAGTGCATCTCACAGACAAGCCTTCAAAATCCCCTCATCCTGCAATAACACTCCAGCACTGATCACCTGTGGGAACAACTACCACAATACAATGCAAACACCAACCAGTTCTGGCACGGAAATATCACTTTCTCCTCAAGATTCCACCCTACACCAACTGCTGACAAACACACGCTGTCCTCACCAAAGCCAAACGCTGCAACAACCAGCGACAACTCAAATTTGCGTGGGCGGTGCAAAATTGCAGGGGTGAGCTAACGCAGAGCTGGGCTTGAAAGCTGCAGAGTGTGCACCCTGTGGTATAACGTGGCGAGCTACTGCCATTCTGCCTTCTCCCTGGGAGAAGCGCGTGAGCAGAGGCTGCTTCAAGGCACGATGGGAACGGTTTGGTTCTCCGGGTCTCTCAGGGCGAGAGCGATAAATGTGATCTGTGTCGTGGCGCAGGAACTTCCCGTACACTTGCTCCTCCATTCGGTCTCGGGTGCTGCAAGAGAGGGAGCGAGAGATTCAGGGCAAGATTGACAACCTCGGCGTCCCCGTCCCAGCCACGGGTCACCCAAACCTGCAGACATCCCGGGAGGCCCCCTAAGATTTACACTGCCCTATGCCCCACCCTTGAAGCCTGGACATCGCCAGAACCATAGAGCAAGTATTTCTTGAGGAGGCACCCAAAGGGTCCGTGTTCTCTTTCAGGCAGATGCTAGCGCAAGATTGCAAATCATCTCACAGCTACCAGGAAGGTAAAAAACAACGTCTTGAAATGGGAAAGGAACAGGTATTGTTTCTCTTCATCACCTCCCTCATTGCCACGTTATCAAGGTCTCCCGCAATGTTCCACAGGAAACTTGAAGCTTGGAATTCCTGGTATTCTGAACCTGGGCAAGAAAGGAAGAAAAGCATGAGACTGATCATAAAGAGGGTGGCTGCTCGTAACATGGAAAGAGCAGTAACAAGGTAAAAAGATATCACTTTTCCTTAGAGAGCTCTCAAAGCTGCCTGTTAAGGACAAGAAAAACAAACTTGTGACGGACCATTACTTAAAATCCAAGGCCCAGGGAGCGATCTAATGTACATTGAAACGCGGGCCACGAGACAGTGGAAGTGCCACGAGCTGAGACTGAAGGGACAGAGGATGAATTTCCAAAGAAGTTTAGGTTTCGATGTCAAAACGGAAAATTCTACGTCATTAAAATATAATGCAAAAGTCAGTGTAAAATCAAGTAAGGCAACGACTCCAAATGAACTCCCAGGCGCTTCAGTCACTCAGGAGATCAAAAATGAGGATCATTTCTCACCTGCCCACCTCCCAAACCCCAGCCTATGTCCCCTGCTTCCAGCTTACCTGAGCCCAGATTAAAGGAGGATTTCAGAGGCCATGCCAAGTTCTGCTGCTCCTCGTTCGGGTTGCCAGTCTTCCTCCTCGCTCTGGAATTGCAGGTCAACCGCCTTCCTGTTCTTCTTTGATTGACGCTGAGCTGCCGCGTTACCCGCTGCCGTCTGAGCGGATCTCGGGGAGCCTCTGGAACCGCCAGAGCGCTCCCCCCACCAACATTCTCTTGCCTTGTTTTCGGGGTTCCTCTTCACCAGCTGAGGCGCCCTCCCATCCCCCGCCGCCCTCTTACCTTTTTCTAGAGGTCTCTTGAGCCACCAGCAAGCTCCCCCGCACCTTCCCTCAGCGATCTTGGCCCGCCAGAGGCCTGCCCCTCGCCAGCCTCCTCCCCTTTTCCTGGGTGCTGCTTGAACCACTGGTGGGCTCCCCTCCACCATCCTCTCGTCCTTTGTAGGGCAGTCTCGTGACTCACCAGAGCGCTCTCCGCCGTTGCCTTGCTGGGGTTATTGACACCGCTTGACTTGCCAGAGCGCTCCCCCTCGCAGTTCTCTTGTTGGATTTCTTGGGACCTTTTGAACCAGTGGAACAACGGGAATGCTCCCCCCCACTGTGACCTTGCCTTTCTTCAGTGCGATCTTGACGTGCTGGAGCACTTCCCCGCGCCGTCCTCTTGCCTTTTACTGGGGAGTCTCTTGAATATCCACAGCACTCCCCCCTGCCATCCTTTACCAGATTTTTTGACACTTCTTGACATCTCGGAGTGCTCTCACTCACCCTTGTCTTGCCTATTTTCAGGGCGCTCCTGTCCCGCTGGATGCTCCTCCCTGCTGTCCTATTGCCAGATTGAGAATTCTCGACCTGTCCCAGCGCTACCCCACCGTCCTTCTGCCTTCTACCTGGGAAGTCACTTGAAGAACTGGAGCACTCCCCCCTGCTGTCCTCTTGCCTTTCTTCACTGAGATTTTGGCCTGCCAGAGCACTCCTCCCTGTTGTCCTCTCACTGGATTTCTTGGGACCTCTTGACCCACTGGGTTTCTCCTCCTGCTGTCCTTTTGCCTTTCTTTAGTACAATCTCAGCCTGCTGGAGCGCTCCCCCTCGCCGTCCTCCTGCTGGATTTCTTGGAACCTCTTGACCCCTTAGGGCGTTCCCCCTGCCACCCTCTTGTGGTTTTTGGGGGAGTCTTGTCATCAACCAGGCCGTTTCCCCCCACCATCCTCTTCCCCTTTTCCTGGGTGCTTCTTGATCCACCAGAGTGCTCTCAAAGCTGCCTGTTACCATCCTCTAACCATTCTCTTGCCTTTTTTGGTGGAGTCTTGTGACTCACCGGAGCGTTCTCCACCATTGTCTTGCTGGATTTGTTGACATCGCTTGACCTGCCGGAGCGCTCCCCCTCACAGTTCTCTTCCTGGATATCTTGGGACATTTTGAACCACTGGGGGGCTCCCCACCGCCATCCTCTTACCGCATTTATTGAGACGTCCTGATCTGCCAGAGCGTTCCCCCTCGCCGTCCTTTTGCTGGATTTCTTGGGATGCCTTAAACAACTGTGGGGCTCCCACCCACCATCCTCTAACCGCATTTATCGAGATTTCCTGATCTGCTGGAGCGCTCCCCCTTGCCGTCCTCTTGCTGGATTTCTTGGGATCTCTTGGACCACTGGGGGGGCTCCCACCCGCCCTCCTCTTACCGCATTTATTGAGACTTCCTGATCTGCTGGATTGCTCTCCCCCTGGCCTTCCTCTTGCACTTTTTTGGGGGAGTCTTCTTCACACATCCGAGCGCTCTCCCTCACCCTTGTCTTGCCTCTAGTCAGGGCGCTCTTCTCCCGCTGGAACGCTCCTCCCCGCCATCCTATTGCCAGACTGAGAATTCTTGACCTGCCGCAGTCCTGCCCCGCCATGCTCCTGCCTTCTGCCTGGGAAGTCACTTGAAGAACTGGAGCGCTCTCCCCCGCTGTCCTCTTGCCTTTCCTCAGTGGGATTTTGGCCTGCTAAAGAGCTCCTCCCTGTCGTCCTCTTGCTGGATTTCTCGGTACCTCTTGACCCACTGGGTCTCTCCTCCTGCCGTCCTTTTGCCTTTCCTTAGTACATTCTTGGTCTGCTGGAGTGCTCCCCCCCACCATCCTCTTGCTGGATTTCTCGGGACCCCTTGTCCCATATAGGACATTCCCCCCCACCACCATCCTGTTGTGTTTTTTAGGAGAGTCTTGTGATCGACCAGAGCGCTCCCCCCTTGACATCCTCTTCCCCTTTTTCTGGGTGACTTTTGAACCACTGGTGAACTCTCCCCCATCATCCTCTTGCCACATATATTGAGACTTGTTGATCCGCCAGAGCGCTTCCCCCACTGTCCTCTTGCCAGATTTACTGATACCTCTTGTCCTGTCAGAGCGCTCCCTCTCGCAGTCCTCTTTGTTCAGTTTGTAGGGTAGGAGGGGGGATCTCTGATTACAGAAAGGTCCCTTTGTTCTAGGAGACATTCCCTTGCTCCATGCTTCAGGTTGCCCATCTTCCCTCTCATTTTCAATATGCACGTCCATCACCTTCCTCCTCTTCTTTCTTGATCCCTCGACTCCCGGATGAACTCAAATCCTCTTTCTTGATCACTCTTTCTCGTAAGTTCACAACCTTACTTTCCTTTCTTGCTTTCGCCTTTGTGAGCTGCTCCACCCAAACCGAAATGCCCTGAAGACAGAAATACACCCACCCCAAGCCCGTACAGTCACATAGGGGGTGAGTCCGCTCGCTGACGCATCCCCACATCCCACAGCAAGCCCACCTTGCCTTGGCCCCGGCCCCCCGCACAGGCCTTCCCACCAACCCAGCCCCTCCGCAGCAGCACAGTTTCCCAGCATGCACCCCACAAAGACTTTCTTTGCCAGTCACCCCTGGCACTTACAGCAACACACCACATCAGCATCAAGAGCCCTGGGAGTGGAGAGCTGGCCAGGCCCTCACCCCGGCAGGATCCTCTTCCCCCTCCTTTACCTGCTGGCAGACAGACAAGACACCTCCCAAGAGGTGTCCAGCCCTCTCTCTCAACCACTCATGAGTACAAAAGCCCAGCCTCTACTCACCCACCCCGCCTCCCAAAACCCCACCAGCAGCCCCTGGTCCCAGCTGAACAGCAGCCAGTGCTGAAGATCTGGCTCGTGTTGTCGGACACAACCTTCCCATGGATGTCTGGGCCCCTGAGCACTTTCCAGGGGTGGGAGGGCGCAGTCCTGATTACAGGGAGGTCCCTGTCGCAAGGGGGACATTTTCTTCCTCCTCACTCCTGACTCGCAGCTCCATCACCTTCCTCCTCTTCTTTCTTGATCCCTCCTGACTCGCAGGTCTACCACCGTCATCTTCTTTCTTGATCCCTGTTGACTTGCAGATGCACTCCAATCCTCTTTCTTGATCGCTCTTCCTCGTAGGTTCACCACCTTCCTCTTCTTTCTTGCTTTCGCCTTTGCGAGCTGCTCCACCCGAACAGAGATGCACAGAAAACAAAAATATACCCACCCCAGGCCCCTACAGTCACACCAGGGGGCGAGTCCGGTCGCTGACGCATCCCCACACCCCACCACAAGGCCACCTTGCCTTGGCCCCGGCCCCCCGCACAGGCCTTCCCACCAACCCAGCCCCTCCGTAGCAGCACAGTTTCCCAGCATGCACCCCACAAAGACTTTCTTTGCCAGTCACCCCTGGCACTTACAGCAACACACCACACCAGCATCAAGAGCCCTGGGAGTGGAGAGCTGGCCAGGCCCTCACCCCGGCAGGATCCTCTTCCCCCTCCTTTACCTGCTGGCAGACAGACACCTCCCAAGGGATGACCACCCTGCTCCCTTAACTGCTCCCAAGTCCAAGAGCCCAGCCCCTGCTCACCACCCCCACCTCCCAAAACACAGCCAACAGCCCCTGCTCCCATTTTACCACTTTACCCCCGAGCACGGTTTCTAGGGGTGGGAGGGGGATGCACTAATCACAGATCGTTCCCTGTGCTTAAGGATACATTCTCCTTCTCGCTGGCTCAGCCTGCCCATCTTCCTCCTCACTCTTGACTCGTAGCTCCATCACCTTTCTCCTCTTTTGTCCCCTCCTGACTCACAGGTCCACCACTGTCATCTTCTTTCTTGACTCTGCTTGACTCACAGGTGCGCTCCAATCCTCTTTCGTGATCGCTCTTCTGTGTCAGTACACGGAAGACCGGGCACATGAGAAACTGCAAGAGTCAACAGCATGAGAACAAGCATTAGTGGAAAAATACAAGAACAAAGGACTGTATGCTATGTGATACATCAAGGAAAGAGGAGTTGATACAGGATTGATGCATCAAGGACAGAGGGACAGCTTGTGATAGACAAAAAAGGTGTTGATGGCAGTGACTTTGGTGGGAACACAAAACACATCACTTATGTAATGACTAACTTAGCTAATCAACAAATGCTTGAGCAAGCATCATAGCGAGTATAAACGCAAGCCTGAATTTGTAATAAACATCTCTCATTGCACCTTAAAAGAGAGTCCGTACTGCATTCGCTACAAAAGGCGCCCTGGAACAGGGACTTTCAGCGTGCCTATAAAGGCAGTAGCCGCTCTGGTAGCGAAGCCCAATCAAACCAGGAAACAGGACCGGGAACCAGGACAGTGCGCGCCCACCACCAACGAAAGGTGAGCGATTGGGAACCATGGGAGGGAAGTTATCCCTTAAGCAAAGACAAACCCTGGATGTCCTTCAACATGCGCTACAAACGCAAAATCAGGATGTATCAGGGGTCTGATTGGTGAGTTTATTACAATGGATTGCTAATCATGTGCTAGACTTTCCTACAACTAGTACATTTCAATTGGAGACATGGCACAAAGATGAATGAGAATTATATGAACAGGTAACGACTGGAGATAAAGCTGCTTGCAAATATTCATCTACTTGGGGAAAAATTATGACTACTAAGATACAGGATACAGGACTGATACATCAGGGACAGAGGGACAGCTTACTATAGAAAAAAATGCGTATATGGCAGTTACATCGCTCATGTCATGTCTAACTTAGCTAAAGAGCAAATGCTTGAGCAAGCATCATAGCGAGTATAAATGCAAACCTGAGTTTGTAATAAATGTCTCTCATGGCACCTTACCGTGAGTCCACGCCAGATTCGCTACACTCTTCCTCATAGGTTCACCACCTTCCTCTCCTTCCTTGCTTTTCCTTTGCATGCTGCTCCACCTGAAGAGAAACACACAGAGGACTGAGCTACACCAGCCCAAGGGCACTACAATCAGACAGGGGCTGAGTCCGGGGGCTGACACCTCCCCACACCCCACAACGAGCCCACCTTGCCTTGGCCCCGGCCCCTCGCACATGCCTTAGAGATATCATAGCTCAGTACAAATCCCCACAGTCCTCACCTGCTGTTTGGTGCTTGCGGAGGGTCACACTCCCTGTGCCCCAGGGCACTGGCCCTACACGGCCAAGCTCGGCAGCGGGACTGTCTGGAGCTGCCGCTGGCTGGTTCTCCAGCTTTAGGGTCACCCGCAGAAGCCCGCTCTCCTCAGCTCTGCACACCCATCCAGTTGCGCCGCCCAGGCAAAGTCAGCTCCACCCTCTGCTCTACACCTCACCTGCAAACAACCAACTCTTCAACTGACAACTGTCCAAAACCCACCGACAAACTCTCCACACCTCAGCCTTTCGTTTACAACTGCTGCCTCTAGTGCATCTCACAGACAAGCCTTCAAAATCCCCTCATCCTGCAATAACACTCCAGCACTGATCACCTGTGGGAACAACTACCACAATACCATGCAAACACCAACCAGTTCTGGCACGGAAATATCACTTTCTCCTCAAGATTCCACCCTACACCAACTGCTGACAAACACACGCTGTCCTCACCAAAGCCAAACGCTGCAACAACCAGCGACAACTCAAATTTGCGTGGGCGGTGCAAAATTGCAGGGGTGAGCTAACGCAGAGCTGGGCTTGAAAGCTGCAGAGTGTGCACCCTGTGGTATAACGTGGCGAGCTACTGCCATTCTGCCTTCTCCCTGGGAGAAGCGCGTGAGCAGAGGCTGCTTCAAGGCACGATGGGAACGGTTTGGTTCTCCGGGTCTCTCAGGGCGAGAGCGATAAATGTGATCTGTGTCGTGGCGCAGGAACTTCCCGTACACTTGCTCCTCCATTCGGTCTCGGGTGCTGCAAGAGAGGGAGCGAGAGATTCAGGGCAAGATTGACAACCTCGGCGTCCCCGTCCCAGCCACGGGTCACCCAAACCTGCAGACATCCCGGGAGGCCCCCTAAGATTTACACTGCCCTATGCCCCACCCTTGAAGCCTGGACATCGCCAGAACCATAGAGCAAGTATTTCTTGAGGAGGCACCCAAAGGCTCCGTGTTCTCTTTCAGGCAGATGCTAGCGCAAGATTGCAAATCATCTCACAGCTACCAGGAAGGTAAAAAACAACGTCTTGAAATGGGAAAGGAACAGGTATTGTTTCTCTTCATCACCTCCCTCATTGCCACGTTATCAAGGTCTCCCGCAATGTTCCACAGGAAACTTGAAGCTTGGAATTCCTGGTATTCTGAACCTGGGCAAGAAAGGAAGAAAAGCATGAGACTGATCATAAAGAGGGTGGCTGCTCGTAACATGGAAAGAGCAGTAACAAGGTAAAAAGATATCACTTTTCCTTAGAGAGCTCTCAAAGCTGCCTGTTAAGGACAAGAAAAACAAACTTGTGACGGACCATTACTTAAAATCCAAGGCCCAGGGAGCGATCTAATGTACATTGAAACGCGGGCCACGAGACAGTGGAAGTGCCACGAGCTGAGACTGAAGGGACAGAGGATGAATTTCCAAAGAAGTTTAGGTTTCGATGTCAAAACGGAAAATTCTACGTCATTAAAATATAATGCAAAAGTCAGTGTAAAATCAAGTAAGGCAACGACTCCAAATGAACTCCCAGGCGCTTCAGTCACTCAGGAGATCAAAAATGAGGATCATTTCTCACCTGCCCACCTCCCAAACCCCAGCCTATGTCCCCTGCTTCCAGCTTACCTGAGCCCAGATTAAAGGAGGATTTCAGAGGCCATGCCAAGTTCTGCTGCTCCTCGTTCGGGTTGCCAGTCTTCCTCCTCGCTCTGGAATTGCAGGTCAACCGCCTTCCTGTTCTTCTTTGATTGACGCTGAGCTGCCGCGTTACCCGCTGCCGTCTGAGCGGATCTCGGGGAGCCTCTGGAACCGCCAGAGCGCTCCCCCCACCAACATTCTCTTGCCTTGTTTTCGGGGTTCCTCTTCACCAGCTGAGGCGCCCTCCCATCCCCCGCCGCCCTCTTACCTTTTTCTAGAGGTCTCTTGAGCCACCAGCAAGCTCCCCCGCACCTTCCCTCAGCGATCTTGGCCCGCCAGAGGCCTGCCCCTCGCCAGCCTCCTCCCCTTTTCCTGGGTGCTGCTTGAACCACTGGTGGGCTCCCCTCCACCATCCTCTCGTCCTTTGTAGGGCAGTCTCGTGACTCACCAGAGCGCTCTCCGCCGTTGCCTTGCTGGGGTTATTGACACCGCTTGACTTGCCAGAGCGCTCCCCCTCGCAGTTCTCTTGTTGGATTTCTTGGGACCTTTTGAACCAGTGGAACAACGGGAATGCTCCCCCCCACTGTGACCTTGCCTTTCTTCAGTGCGATCTTGACGTGCTGGAGCACTTCCCCGCGCCGTCCTCTTGCCTTTTACTGGGGAGTCTCTTGAATATCCACAGCACTCCCCCCTGCCATCCTTTACCAGATTTTTTGACACTTCTTGACATCTCGGAGTGCTCTCACTCACCCTTGTCTTGCCTATTTTCAGGGCGCTCCTGTCCCGCTGGATGCTCCTCCCTGCTGTCCTATTGCCAGATTGAGAATTCTCGACCTGTCCCAGCGCTACCCCACCGTCCTTCTGCCTTCTACCTGGGAAGTCACTTGAAGAACTGGAGCACTCCCCCCTGCTGTCCTCTTGCCTTTCTTCACTGAGATTTTGGCCTGCCAGAGCACTCCTCCCTGTTGTCCTCTCACTGGATTTCTTGGGACCTCTTGACCCACTGGGTTTCTCCTCCTGCTGTCCTTTTGCCTTTCTTTAGTACAATCTCAGCCTGCTGGAGCGCTCCCCCTCGCCGTCCTCCTGCTGGATTTCTTGGAACCTCTTGACCCCTTAGGGCGTTCCCCCTGCCACCCTCTTGTGGTTTTTGGGGGAGTCTTGTCATCAACCAGGCCGTTTCCCCCCACCATCCTCTTCCCCTTTTCCTGGGTGCTTCTTGATCCACCAGAGTGCTCTCAAAGCTGCCTGTTACCATCCTCTAACCATTCTCTTGCCTTTTTTGGTGGAGTCTTGTGACTCACCGGAGCGTTCTCCACCATTGTCTTGCTGGATTTGTTGACATCGCTTGACCTGCCGGAGCGCTCCCCCTCACAGTTCTCTTCCTGGATATCTTGGGACATTTTGAACCACTGGGGGGCTCCCCCCCGCCATCCTCTTACCGCATTTATTGAGACGTCCTGATCTGCCAGAGCGTTCCCCCTCGCCGTCCTTTTGCTGGATTTCTTGGGATGCCTTAAACAACTGTGGGGCTCCCACCCACCATCCTCTAACCGCATTTATCGAGATTTCCTGATCTGCTGGAGCGCTCCCCCTTGCCGTCCTCTTGCTGGATTTCTTGGGATCTCTTGGACCACTGGGGGGGCTCCCACCCGCCCTCCTCTTACCGCATTTATTGAGACTTCCTGATCTGCTGGATTGCTCTCCCCCTGGCCTTCCTCTTGCACTTTTTTGGGGGAGTCTTCTTCACACATCCGAGCGCTCTCCCTCACCCTTGTCTTGCCTCTAGTCAGGGCGCTCTTCTCCCGCTGGAACGCTCCTCCCCGCCATCCTATTGCCAGACTGAGAATTCTTGACCTGCCGCAGTCCTGCCCCGCCATGCTCCTGCCTTCTGCCTGGGAAGTCACTTGAAGAACTGGAGCGCTCTCCCCCGCTGTCCTCTTGCCTTTCCTCAGTGGGATTTTGGCCTGCTAAAGAGCTCCTCCCTGTCGTCCTCTTGCTGGATTTCTCGGTACCTCTTGACCCACTGGGTCTCTCCTCCTGCCGTCCTTTTGCCTTTCCTTAGTACATTCTTGGTCTGCTGGAGTGCTCCCCCCCACCATCCTCTTGCTGGATTTCTCGGGACCCCTTGTCCCATATAGGACATTCCCCCCCACCACCATCCTGTTGTGTTTTTTAGGAGAGTCTTGTGATCGACCAGAGCGCTCCCCCCTTGACATCCTCTTCCCCTTTTTCTGGGTGACTTTTGAACCACTGGTGAACTCTCCCCCATCATCCTCTTGCCACATATATTGAGACTTGTTGATCCGCCAGAGCGTTTCCCCCACTGTCCTCTTGCCAGATTTACTGATACCTCTTGTCCTGTCAGAGCGCTCCCTCTCGCAGTCCTCTTTGTTCAGTTTGTAGGGTAGGAGGGGGGATCTCTGATTACAGAAAGGTCCCTTTGTTCTAGGAGACATTCCCTTGCTCCATGCTTCAGGTTGCCCATCTTCCCTCTCATTTTCAATATGCACGTCCATCACCTTCCTCCTCTTCTTTCTTGATCCCTCGACTCCCGGATGAACTCAAATCCTCTTTCTTGATCACTCTTTCTCGTAAGTTCACAACCTTACTTTCCTTTCTTGCTTTCGCCTTTGTGAGCTGCTCCACCCAAACCGAAATGCCCTGAAGACAGAAATACACCCACCCCAAGCCCGTACAGTCACATAGGGGGTGAGTCCGCTCGCTGACGCATCCCCACATCCCACAGCAAGCCCACCTTGCCTTGGCCCCGGCCCCCCGCACAGGCCTTCCCACCAACCCAGCCCCTCCGCAGCAGAACAGTTTCCCAGCATGCACCCCACAAAGACTTTCTTTGCCAGTCACCCCTGGCACTTACAGCAACACACCACATCAGCATCAAGAGCCCTGGGAGTGGAGAGCTGGCCAGGCCCTCACCCCGGCAGGATCCTCTTCCCCCTCCTTTACCTGCTGGCAGACAGACAAGACACCTCCCAAGAGGTGTCCAGCCCTCTCTCTCAACCACTCATGAGTACAAAAGCCCAGCCTCTACTCACCCACCCCGCCTCCCAAAACCCCACCAGCAGCCCCTGGTCCCAGCTGAACAGCAGCCAGTGCTGAAGATCTGGCTCGTGTTGTCGGACACAACCTTCCCATGGATGTCTGGGCCCCTGAGCACTTTCCAGGGGTGGGAGGGCGCAGTCCTGATTACAGGGAGGTCCCTGTCGCAAGGGGGACATTTTCTTCCTCCTCACTCCTGACTCGCAGCTCCATCACCTTCCTCCTCTTCTTTCTTGATCCCTCCTGACTCGCAGGTCTACCACCGTCATCTTCTTTCTTGATCCCTGTTGACTTGCAGATGCACTCCAATCCTCTTTCTTGATCGCTCTTCCTCGTAGGTTCACCACCTTCCTCTTCTTTCTTGCTTTCGCCTTTGCGAGCTGCTCCACCCGAACAGAGATGCACAGAAAACAAAAATATACCCACCCCAGGCCCCTACAGTCACACCAGGGGGCGAGTCCGGTCGCTGACGCATCCCCACACCCCACCACAAGGCCACCTTGCCTTGGCCCCGGCCCCCCGCACAGGCCTTCCCACCAACCCAGCCCCTCCGGAGCAGCACAGTTTCCCAGCATGCACCCCACAAAGACTTTCTTTGCCAGTCACCCCTGGCACTTACAGCAACACACCACACCAGCATCAAGAGCCCTGGGAGTGGAGAGCTGGCCAGGCCCTCACCCCGGCAGGATCCTCTTCCCCCTCCTTTACCTGCTGGCAGACAGACACCTCCCAAGGGATGACCACCCTGCTCCCTTAACTGCTCCCAAGTCCAAGAGCCCAGCCCCTGCTCACCACCCCCACCTCCCAAAACACAGCCAACAGCCCCTGCTCCCATTTTACCACTTTACCCCCGAGCACGGTTTCTAGGGGTGGGAGGGGGACGCACTAATCACAGATCGTTCCCTGTGCTTAAGGATACATTCTCCTTCTCGCTGGCTCAGCCTGCCCATCTTCCTCCTCACTCTTGACTCGTAGCTCCATCACCTTTCTCCTCTTTTGTCCCCTCCTGACTCACAGGTCCACCACTGTCATCTTCTTTCTTGACTCTGCTTGACTCACAGGTGCGCTCCAATCCTCTTTCGTGATCGCTCTTCTGTGTCAGTACACGGAAGACCGGGCACGTGAGAAACTGCAAGAGTCAACAGCATGAGAACAAGCATTAGTGGAAAAATACAAGAACAAAGGACTGTATGCTATGTGATACATCAAGGACAGAGGAGTTGATACAGGATTGATGCATCAAGGACAGAGGGACAGCTTGTGATAGACAAAAAAGGTGTTGATGGCAGTGACTTTGGTGGGAACACAAAACACATCACTTATGTAATGACTAACTTAGCTAATCAACAAATGCTTGAGCAAGCATCATAGCGAGTATAAACGCAAGCCTGAATTTGTAATAAACATCTCTCATTGCACCTTAAAAGAGAGTCCGTACCGCATTCGCTAAAAATGGCGCCCTGGAACAGGGACTTTCAGCGTGCCTATAAAGGCAGTAGCCGCTCTGGTAGCGAAGCCCAATCGAACCAGGAAACAGGACCGGGAACCAGGACAGTGCGCGCCCACCACCAACGAAAGGTGAGCGATTGGGAACCATGGGAGGGAAGTTATCCCTTAAGCAAAGACAAACCCTGGATGTCCTTCAACATGCGCTACAAACGCAAAATCAGGATGTATCAGGGGTCTGATTGGTGAGTTTATTACAATGGATTGCTAATCATGTGCTAGACTTTCCTACAACTGGTACATTTCAGTTGGAGACATGGCACAAAGATGAATGAGAATTATATGAACAGGTAACGACTGGAGATAAAGCTGCTTGCAAATATTCATCTACTTGGGGAAAAATTATGACTACTAAGATACAGGATACAGGACTGATACATCAGGGACAGAGGGACAGCTTACTATAGAAAAAAATGCGTATATGGCAGTTACATCGCTCATGTCATGTCTAACTTAGCTAAAGAGCAAATGCTTGAGCAAGCATCATAGCGAGTATAAATGCAAACCTGAGTTTGTAATAAATGTCTCTCATGGCACCTTACCGTGAGTCCACGCCAGATTCGCTACACTCTTCCTCATAGGTTCACCACCTTCCTCTCCTTCCTTGCTTTTCCTTTGCACGCTGCTCCACCTGAAGAGAAACACACAGAGGACTGAGCTACACCAGCCCAAGGGCACTACAATCAGACAGGGGCTGAGTCCGGGGGTTGACACCTCCCCACACCCCACAACGAGCCCACCTTGCCTTGGCCCCGGCCCCTCGCACATGCCTTAGAGATATCATAGCTCAGTACAAATCCCCACAGTCCTCACCTGCTGTTTGGTGCTTGCGGAGGGTCACACTCCCTGTGCCCCAGGGCACTGGCCCTACACGGCCAAGCTCGGCAGCGGGACTGTCTGGAGCTGCCGCTGGCTGGTTCTCCAGCTTTAGGGTCACCCGCAGAAGCCCGCTCTCCTCAGCTCTGCACACCCATCCAGTTGCGCCGCCCAGGCAAAGTCAGCTTCACCCTCCGCTCTACACCTCACCTGCAAACAACCAACTCTTCAACTGACAACTGTCCAAAACCCACCGACAAACTCTCCACACCTCAGCCTTTCGTTTGCAACTGCTGCCTCTAGTGCATCTCACAGACAAGCCTTCAAAATCCCCTCATCCTGCAATAACACTCCAGCACTGATCACCTGCGGGAACAACTACCACAATACCATGCAAACACCAACCAGTTCTGGCACGGAAATATCACTTTCTCCTCAAGATTCCACCCTACACCAACTGCTGACAAACACACGCTGTCCTCACCAAAGCCAAACGCTGCAACAACCAGCGACAACTCAAATTTGCGTGGGCGGTGCAAAATTGCAGGGGTGAGCTAACGCAGAGCTGGGCTTGAAAGCTGCAGAGTGTGCACCCTGTGGTATAACGTGGCGAGCTACTGCCATTCTGCCTTCTCCCTGGGAGAAGCGCGTGAGCAGAGGCTGCTTCAAGGCACGATGGGAACGGTTTGGTTCTCCGGGTCTCTCAGGGCGAGAGCGATAAATGTGATCTGTGTCGTGGCGCAGGAACTTCCCGTACACTTGCTCCTCCATTCGGTCTCGGGTGCTGCAAGAGAGGGAGCGAGAGATTCAGGGCAAGATTGACAACCTCGGCGTCCCCGTCCCAGCCACGGGTCACCCAAACCTGCAGACATCCCGGGAGGCCCCCTAAGATTTACACTCCCCTATGCCCCACCCTTGAAGCCTGGACATCGCCAGAACCATAGAGCAAGTATTTCTTGAGGAGGCACCCAAAGGGTCCGTGTTCTCTTTCAGGCAGATGCTAGCGCAAGATTGCAAATCATCTCACAGCTACCAGGAAGGTAAAAAACGTCTTGAAATGGGAAAGGAACAGGTATTGTTTCTCTTCATCACCTCCCTCATTGCCACGTTATCAAGGTCTCCCGCAATGTTCCACAGGAAACTTGAAGCTTGGAATTCCTGGTATTCTGAACCTGGGCAAGAAAGGAAGAAAAGCATGAGACTGATCATAAAGAGGGTGGCTGCTCGTAACATGGAAAGAGCAGTAACAAGGTAAAAAGATATCACTTTTCCTTAGAGAGCTCTCAAAGCTGCCTGTTAAGGACAAGAAAAACAAACTTGTGACGGACCATTACTTAAAATCCAAGGCCCAGGAAGCGATCTAATGTACATTGAAACGCGGGCCACGAGACAGTGGAAGTGCCACGAGCTGAGACTGAAGGGACAGAGGATGAATTTCCAAAGAAGTTTAGGTTTCGATGTCAAAACGGAAAATTCTACGTCATTAAAATATAATGCAAAAGTCAGTGTAAAATCAAGTAAGGCAACGACTCCAAATGAACTCCCAGGCGCTTCAGTCACTCAGCAGATCAAAAATGCGGATCAATTCTCACCTGCCCACCTCCCAAACCCCAGCCTATGTCCCCTGCTTCCAGCTTACCTGAGCCCAGATTACAGGAGGATTTCAGAGGCCATGCCAAGTTCTGCTGCTCCTCGTTCGGGTTGCCAGTCTTCCTCCTCGCTCTGGAATTGCAGGTCAACCGCCTTCCTGTTCTTCTTTGATGGACGCTGAGCTGCCGCGTTACCCGCTGCCGTCTGAGCGGATCTCGGGGAGCCTCTGGAACCGCCAGAGCGCTCCCCCCACCAACATTCTCTTGCCTTGTTTTCGGGGTTCCTCTTCACCAGCTGAGGCGCCCTCCCACCCCCCGCCGCCCTCTTACCTTTTTCTAGAGGTCTCTTGAGCCACCAGCAAGCTCCCCCGCACCTTCCCTCAGTGATCTTGGCCCGCCAGAGGCCTGCCCCTCGTCAGCCTCCTCCCCTTTTCCTGGGTGCTGCTTGAACCACTGGTGGGCTCCCCTCCACCATCCTCTCGTCCTTTGTAGGGGAGTCTCGTGACTCACCAGAGCGCTCTCCGCCGTTGCCTTGCTGGGGTTATTGACACCGCTTGACTTGCCAGAGCGCTCCCCCTCGCAGTTCTCTTGTTGGATTTCTTGGGACCTTTTGAACCGTTGGAACAACGGGAATGCTCCCCCCCACTGTGACCTTGCCTTTCTTCAGTGCGATCTTGACGTGCTGGAGCACTTCCCCGCGCTGTCCTCTTGCCTTTTACTGGGGAGTCTCTTGAATATCCACAGCACTCCCCCCTGCCATCCTTTACCAGATTTTTTGACGCTTCTTGACATCTCGGAGTGCTCTCACTCACCCTTGTCTTGCCTATTTTCAGGGCGCTCCTGTCCCGCTGGATGCTCCTCCCTGCTGTCCTATTGCCAGATTGAGAATTCTCGACCTGTCCCAGCGCTACCCCACCGTCCTTCTGACTTCTACCTGGGAAGTCACTTGAAGAACTGGAGCACTCCCCCCTGCTGTCCTCTTGCCTTTCTTCACTGAGATTTTGGCCTGCCAGAGCACTCCTCCCTGTTGTCCTCTCACTGGATTTCTTGGGACCTCTTGACCCACTGGGTTTCTCCTCCTGCTGTCCTTTTGCCTTTCTTTAGTACAATCTCAGCCTGCTGGAGCGCTCCCCCTCGCCGTCCTCCTGCTGGATTTCTTGGAACCTCTTGACCCCTTAGGGCGTTCCCCCTGCCACCCTCTTGTGGTTTTTGGGGGAGTCTTGTGATCAACCAGGCCGTTTCCCCCCACCATCCTCTTCCCCTTTTCCTGGGTGCTTCTTGATCCACCAGAGTGCTCCCCTGCACCATTCTCTTGCCTTTTTTGGTGGAGTCTTGTGACTCACCGGAGCGTTCTCCACCATTGTCTTGCTGGATTTGTTGACATCGCTTGACCTGCCGGAGCGCTCCCCCTCACAGTTCTCTTCCTGGATATCTTGGGACATTTTGAACCACTGGGGGGCTCCCCCCCGCCATCCTCTTACCGCATTTATTGAGACGTCCTGATCTGCCAGAGCGTTCCCCCTCGCCGTCCTTTTGCTGGATTTCTTGGGATGCCTTAAACAACTGTGGGGCTCCCACCCACCATCCTCTAACCGCATTTATCGAGATTTCCTGATCTGCTGGAGCGCTCCCCCTTGCCGTCCTCTTGCTGGATTTCTTGGGATCTCTTGGACCACTGGGGGGGCTCCCACCCGCCATCCTCTTACCGCATTTATTGAGACTTCCTGATCTGCTGGATTGCTCTCCCCCTGGCCTTCCTCTTGCACTTTTTTGGGGGAGTCTTCTTCACACATCCGAGCGCTCTCCCTCACCCTTGTCTTGCCTCTAGTCAGGGCGCTCTTCTCCCGCTGGAACGCTCCTCCCCGCCATCCTATTGCCAGACTGAGAATTCTTGACCTGCCGCAGTCCTGCCCCGCCATGCTCCTGCCTTCTGCCTGGGAAGTCACTTGAAGAACTGGAGCGCTCTCCCCCGCTGTCCTCTTGCCTTTCCTCAGTGGGATTTTGGCCTGCTAAAGAGCTCCTCCCTGTCGTCCTCTTGCTGGATTTCTTGGGACTTCTTGACCCATTAGGGCGTTCCCCCTGCCACCCTCTTGTGGTTTTTGGGGGAGTCTTGTGACCAACCAGGCCGTTTCCCCCCACCATCCTCTTCCCCTTTTCCTGGGTGCTTCTTGATCCACCAGAGTGCTCCCCTGCACCATTCTTTTGCCTTTTTTGGGAGAGTCTTGTGACTCGCCGGAGAGTTCTCCACCATTGTCTTGCTGGATTTCTTGACATCGCTTGACCTGCCGGAGCGCTCCCCCTCGCAGTTCTCTTGCTGGATTTCTTGGGACGTCTTAAACAACTGAGGGGCTCACACCCACCATCCTCTAACTGCATTTATCGAGATTTCCTGATCTGCCGGAGCGCTCGCCCCTGCTGTCCTCTTGCTGGGTTTCTTGGGACCTCTTGACCCACACGAGCTCTCCTCCCCACCGTCTTCTTGCCGGACTTATTGAGACTTCTTGACCTGCCAGAGTGTTCCCCCTCATCATCCTCCTGCCTTTTTCTGGGGATTCTCTTCAACAACTGAAGAGCTCCCCCGCACTGTCCTCTTCCCTTTTTTCTGGGTGATTCGTGAATCACCGGTGAGCTTCTCCTTACCACCCTCTTGGGCTTTTTTCAGAGCAACCTTGACCCATCAGAGCACCCCCTCACCGTCCTCTTGCCAGATGTACTGAGGGTTCTTCATCTGCCACAGCGCTCCCCCACGCCGTCCTCTTGCTGGATTTCCTGGAACCTTGTGAACCACTGGGGGGCTCCCACCCACCATCCTTTTACCGCATTTATTGAGACGTCCTGATCTGCCAGAGCGCTCCCCCTCGCCGCCCACTTGCTGGATTTCTTGGGACCTCTTGGACCACTGGGGGCCTCCCACCCACCATGCTCTTACCGCATTTATTGAGACTTCCTGATCTGCTGGAGCGCTCCCCCTCGCCGTCCTCTTGCTGGATTTCTTGGGTCCTCTTGACCCATTAGGGCGTTCCCCCTGCCACCCTCTTGTGTTTTCTGGGGGAGTCTTGTGACCAACCAGAGTGCTCCCCCCCACCATCTTCTTCCCCTTTTCCTGGGTGCTTCTTGATCCACCAGAGTGCTCCCCTGCACCATTCTCTTGCCTTTTTTTGGGGGAATCTTGTGACTCACCGGAGCGTTTTCCACCATTGTCTTGCTGGATTTCTTGACACCGCTTGACCTGTTGGAGCGCTCTCCCTCACAGTTCTCTTGCTGGATATCTTGGGACCTCTTGAACCACTGGGGAGCTCCCACCTGCCACCTTCTTACCGCATTTATTGAGACTTCCTGATCTGCTGGATTGCTCTCCCCACCGGCCTTCCTCTTGCACTTTTTGGGGGAGTCTTCTTGACACGTCCGAGTGCTCTCCCTCACC
The DNA here is from genome assembly GCF_037038585.1 of Patagioenas fasciata. Lineage (NCBI taxonomy): Eukaryota > Metazoa > Chordata > Aves > Columbiformes > Columbidae > Patagioenas > Patagioenas fasciata. The sequence continues at coordinate 176,461 of NW_027288556.1, read as the reverse complement.
CTCGTCTTGCCTCTAGTCAGGGCGCTCTTCTCCCGCTGGAACGCTCCTCCCCGCCATCCTATTGCCAGACTGAGAATTCTTGACCTGCCGCAGTCCTGCCCTGCCATGCTCCTGCCTTCTGCCTGGGAAGTCACTTGAAGAACTGGAGCGCTCTCCCCCGCTGTCCTCTTGCCTTTCCTCAGTGGGATTTTGGCCTGCTAAAGAGCTCCTCCCTGTCGTCCTCTTGCTGGATTTCTCGGTACCTCTTGACCCACTGGGTCTCTCCTCCTGCCGTCCTTTTGCCTTTCCTTAGTACATTCTTGGTCTGCTGGAGTGCTCCCCCCCACCATCCTCTTGCTGGATTTCTCGGGACCCCTTGTCCCATATAGGACATTCCCCCCCACCACCATCCTGTTGTGTTTTTTAGGAGAGTCTTGTGATCGACCAGAGCGCTCCCCCCTTGACATCCTCTTCCCCTTTTTCTGGGTGACTTTTGAACCACTGGTGAACTCTCCCCCATCATCCTCTTGCCACATATATTGAGACTTGTTGATCCGCCAGAGCGCTTCCCCCACTGTCCTCTTGCCAGATTTACTGATACCTCTTGTCCTGTCAGAGCGCTCCCTCTCGCAGTCCTCTTTGTTCAGTTTGTAGGGTAGGAGGGGGGATCTCTGATTACAGAAAGGTCCCTTTGTTCTAGGAGACATTCCCTTGCTCCATGCTTCAGGTTGCCCATCTTCCCTCTCATTTTCAATATGCACGTCCATCACCTTCCTCCTCTTCTTTCTTGATCCCTCGACTCCCGGATGAACTCAAATCCTCTTTCTTGATCACTCTTTCTCGTAAGTTCACAACCTTACTTTCCTTTCTTGCTTTCGCCTTTGTGAGCTGCTCCACCCAAACCGAAATGCCCTGAAGACAGAAATAAATACACCCACCCCAAGCCCGTACAGTCACATAGGGGGTGAGTCCGGTCGCTGACGCATCCCCACATCCCACAGCAAGCCCACCTTGCCTTGGCCCCGGCCCCCCGCACAGGCCTTCCCACCAACCCAGCCCCTCCGTAACAGCACAGTTTCCCAGCATGCACCCCACAAAGACTTTCTTTGCCAGTCACCCCTGGCACTTACAGCAACACACCACATCAGCATCAAGAGCCCTGGGAGTGGAGAGCTGGCCAGGCCCTCACCCCGGCAGGATCCTCTTCCCCCTCCTTTAGCTGATGGCAGACAGACAAGACACCTCCCAAGAGGTGTCCAGCCCTCTCTCTCAACCACTCATGAGTACAAAAGCCCAGCCTCTACTCACCCACCCCGCCTCCCAAAACCCCACCAGCAGCCCCTGCTCCCAGCTGAACAGCAGCCAGTGCTGAAGACCTGGCTCGTGTTGTCGGACACAACCTTCCCATGGATGTCTGGGCCCCTGAGCAGTTTCCAGGGGTGGGAGGGCGCAGTCCTGATTACAGGGAGGTCCCTGTCCCAAGGGGGACATTTTCTTCCTCCTCACTCCTGACTCGCAGCTCCATCACCTTCCTACTCTTCTTTCTTGATCCCTCCTGACTCACAGGTCTACCACCGTCATCTTCTTTCTTGATCCCTGTTGACTTGCAGATGCACTCCAATCCTCTTTCTTGATCGCTCTTCCTCGTAGGTTCACCACCTTCCTCTTCTTTCTTGCTTTCACCTTTGCGAGCTGCTCCACCCGAACAGAGATGCACAGAAAACAAAAATATACCCACCCCAGGCCCGTACAGTCACACGAGGGGGCGAGTCCGGTCGCTGACGCATCCCCACACCTCACCACAAGGCCACCTTGCCTTGGCCCCGGCCCCCCGCACAGGCCTTCCCACCAACCCAGCCCCTCCGTAGCAGCACAGTTTCCCAGCATGCACCCCACAAAGACTTTCTTTGCCAGTCACCCCTGGCACTTACAGCAACACACCACACCAGCATCAAGAGCCCTGGGAGTGGAGAGCTGGCCAGGCCCTCACCCCGGCAGGATCCTCTTCCCCCTCCTTTACCTGCTGGCAGACAGACACCTCCCAAGGGATGACCACCCTGCTCCCTTAACTGCTCCCAAGTCCAAGAGCCCAGCCCCTGCTCACCACCCCCACCTCCCAAAACACAGCCAACAGCCCCTGCTCCCATTTTACCACTTTACCCCCGAGCACGGTTTCTAGGGGTGGGAGGGGGACGCACTAATCACAGATCGTTCCCTGTGCTTAAGGATACATTCTCCTTCTCGCTGGCTCAGGCTGCCCATCTTCCTCCTCACTCTTGACTCGTAGCTCCATCACCTGTCTCCTCTTTTGTCCCCTCCTGACTCACAGGTCCACCACTGTCATCTTCTTTCTTGACTCTGCTTGACTCACAGGTGCGCTCCAATCCTCTTTCGTGATCGCTCTTCTGTGTCAGTACACGGAAGACTGGGCACATGAGAAACTGCAAGAGTCAACAGCATGAGAACAAGCATTAGTGGAAAAATACAAGAACAAAGGACTGTATGCTATGTGATACATCAAGGACAGAGGAGTTGATACAGGATTGATGCATCAAGGACAGAGGGACAGCTTGTGATAGACAAAAAAGGTGTTTATGGCAGTGACTTTGGTGGGAACACAAAACACATCACTTATGTAATGACTAACTTAGCTAATCAACAAATGCTTGAGCAAGCATCATAGCGAGTATAAACGCAAGCCTGAATTTGTAATAAACATCTCTCATTGCACCTTAAAAGAGAGTCCGTACCGCATTCGCTACAAATGGCGCCCTGGAACAGGGACTTTCAGCGTGCCTATAAAGGCAGTAGCCGCTCTGGTAGCGAAGCCCAATCGAACCAGGAAACAGGACCGGGAACCAGGACAGTGCGCGCCCACCACCAACGAAAGGTGAGCGATTGGGAACCATGGGAGGGAAGTTATCCCTTAAGCAAAGACAAACCCTGGATGTCCTTCAACATGCGCTACAAACGCAAAATCAGGAGGTATCAGGGGTCTGATTGGTGAGTTTATTACAATGGATTGCTAATCATGTGCTAGACTTTCCTACAACTGGTACATTTCAGTTGGAGACATGGCACAAAGATGAACGAGAATTATATGAACAGGTAACGACTGGAGATAAAGCTGCTTGCAAAATATTCATCTACTTGGGGAAAAATTATGACTACTAAGATACAGGATAAAGGACTGATACATCAGGGACAGAGGGACAGCTTACTATAGAAAAAAATGCGTATATGGCAGTTACATCGCTCGTGTAATGTCTAACTTAGCTAAAGAGCAAATGCTTGAGCAAGCATCATAGCGAGTATAAATGCAAACCTGAGTTTATAATAAATGTCTCTCATGGCACCTTACCGTGAGTCCACGCCAGATTCGCTACACTCTTCCTCATAGGTTCACCACCTTCCTCTCCTTCCTTGCTTTTCCTTTGCACGCTGCTCCACCTGAAGAGAAACACACAGAGGACTGAGCTACACCAGCCCAAGGGCACTACAATCAGACAGGGGCTGAGTCCGGGGGCTGACACCTCCCCACACCCCACAACGAGCCCACCTTGCCTTGGCCCCGGCCCCTCGCACATGCCTTAGAGATATCATAGCTCAGTACAAATCCCCACAGTCCTCACCTGCTGTTTGGTGCTTGCGGAGGGTCACACTCCCTGTGCCCCAGGGCACTGGCCCTACACGGCCAAGCTCGGCAGCGGGACTGTCTGGAGCTGCCGCTGGCTGGTTCTCCAGCTTTAGGGTCACCCGCAGAAGCCCGCTCTCCTCAGCTCTGCACACCCATCCAGTTGCGCCGCCCAGGCAAAGTCAGCTTCACCCTCTGCTCTACACCTCACCTGCAAACAACCAACTCTTCAACTGACAACTGTCCAAAACCCACCGACAAACTCTCCACACCTCAGCCTTTCGTTTGCAACTGCTGCCTCTAGTGCATCTCACAGACAAGCCTTCAAAATCCCCTCATCCTGCAATAACACTCCAGCACTGATCACCTGTGGGAACAACTACCACAATACCATGCAAACACCAACCAGTTCTGGCACGGAAATATCACTTTCTCCTCAAGATTCCACCCTACACCAACTGCTGACAAACACACGCTGTCCTCACCAAAGCCAAACGCTGCAACAACCAGCGACAACTCAAATTTGCATGGGCGGTGCAAAATTGCAGGGGTGAGCTAACGCAGAGCTGGGCTTGAAAGCTGCAGAGTGTACACCCTGTTGTTTAACGTGGCGAGTCACTCCCATTCTGCCTTCTCCCTGGGAGAAGCGCATGAGCAGAGGTTGCTTCAAGGCACGATGAGAACGGTTCGGTTCTCCGGGTCTCGGAGGGCGAGAGTAATAAATGTGGTCTGTGTCGTGGCGCAGGAACTTCCCGTACACTTGCTTCTCCATTCAGTCTGGTGCTGCAAGAGAAGGAGAGAAAGAAAAAGTTAGGACCGAGTTAACAACCTCATCATCCCTGACCCCTAATCTGCAGGAATCCTAGGAGGCCTGATATAATTTTGCTCATCTCCCTGTCTTTGCTGGAATACTTTACTGTAGAAATTTCTGTCATCAACATTCTCTTAACCGATCTGATGTGTTCATAGTTCCTAGCCCAGCATCCTTTCCTCAAAGTACCTCAGCATTTCCCTTTGAAACCACACCTTAGTGCCATCCCGTCCCAGAGCTACCTCAGCATTTCCCACTGCAGCCTCTGCGATGCCATCTCCTCCCTGAGGTACCTCAGCCTTTACCACCAAAACCTCTCTCCCTTCCGTCCTCTCCTTTAAGTCCCTCACCCTTTCCCGCCAAAGCCTCCCCCGATGTCATCTCCTCCCCGAGGTACCTCAGCCTTTCCTGTCAAAGCCTCCCCCGATATCATCCCCTCCCCGAGGTACCTCAGCCTTTCCCATCAAAGCCTCCCCCGATATCATCCCCTCCCCGAGGTACCTCAGCCTTTCCTGTCAAAGCCTCCCCCGATATCATCCCCTCCCCGAGGTACCTCAGCCTTTCCTGTCAAAGCCTCCCCCGATATCATCCCCTCCCCGAGGTACCTCAGCTTTTCCCGCCTAAGCTCCTCCCGCGCCGTCCCGCCCTCAGGTTCCTCCGCCGCTCCCTCCGTTCCCGGCCCCCCCCGCCCCTCGCGCCCCCCCTTGGCGCTCCCGACCCGCCGCTGCCCCCTCCCGCTCGCTTTCCTCCCTCTGTCCTGTGTCACTACGGGGGCTCCCCCTCCGCCCCACGGCCCCGCCCGAGCCCCGCGCAGCGCTCAGCGCGGGGCTCCCTTCCCTCACAGCCGCCCGCGTGTTTCCCCCTCGCCCCGGCCTGGGGCCGCGCTGTTGCGGCTGGCTGCCCCTCGCCTTCCTCCTTCCGAAACCAGCCCGTCTGTCACCCTCCAGCCTCGCCCCTCAGCCGGTCCCGGGCCGGCCCCGTCCAGCCTCCCCGCTGTCCGCCCGCCCCTCGCTCACCGCCGGCCCCGCCGTTCCTCGCGCGCTGCTCCAGCCGCCGCACCTCCGGCACGCGCTCCGCGGCCCGCGCACTTACGCAGCGTGTCCCCGCCCATCCCGCGCAGGAGCCAATCCCGTCCGCGTCCGCCACCGGGCTGCGCCCCCCCCCCCCCCCGCCTCCGCGTCCGGCACTGGCCCCCCCTGCCCCTCGCCTCCTGTCCCGGAGCCACCGGCGGCCGCAGAGCGGCGCTGTCCGCCCGCAGGGCGGGGCCGGGAGCTTTCAGGCTGCGTCTGCCCGGGACCGAGGGCTCTGCCGCCTGCCCGGGACAGCCTGGGACCGAGGGCTCCGCCGCTGCAGCCCGTTTCGTGCCGTTTGCACTCCCCAGGTTACACGGCTGCAGCCTTCCTGCTGGTTTAGCTCACACACCTTTCTTCTTTCTAACTGCACAGCAGTTCACACTCACAAAAGTTCGTGCTGGTTGGCATAAGAGTATCTGCATAAGAATTTACAAACATTACAAAGATATACCACAGACCACAGCTTTCTAAGCTTTCAAGTTAAAGTTCCATGTTTAAATAAAACAGACAATACCAGTAGAGCTGTGTACCTCTGTCGTCTTTGTTCAGAAAGAAGTGACAACACCAGAAAACACATTGACAGCCAGTGCTTTGAACAGTGAAGGTGGGATCTACAAAAGTCTGATTAAACTAAACAGCCTCAGGTCTTTATCAAGCTGCAGATCTGCCAGGAATGCTGAAATGCAAGAGTTTACTCCTGCAATATTCCACGATGGAACAGCCACTTCATATCAAATATAATCTCAAAGTTCCAAACCAGTACATTAAAAAGCTACCGGTAAGTATTAGAAGACCACTGCAAGATCTTATTGCTTTTTGAGTTAAATAATAATTTTTCAATAAACCAAAACCCAAACAGGTTCTCAAATCTGTTGCTTATCATCCTGTTCATTCATTAGCACTGCAGCAATCAGTTTTTATACAATGTGTCAACAGAGGCGTCTAAAAAACCCCAAACAAAACTTATTCAAGTCCACGGACACACCCGCCCTCCTTGCCCCCCCTCACCCTGAGCCCCACGATCACCACTTGGTGCGGGAGAGGAGCACAACTCGACAGACAGAACCAGAAATCCGACTGCGGTAAGAAGGAAACATCGAGGTAGTTACAGCTTCCTTAAACATTCAAAATCTGATGTCTTCCAAAACAAAGCACATCATCCTCATCATTTAAAAAGCAAAGTTGCTTTGTACGTCTCTGATCCTCACACCAGCTGAGTGGTTCTCAAGTCCGCTGAGCTCCACTGTGCAGCCACCCCCACGTCTGTGTCGCCTTGTCTGGAGTCCCCAGTCGCGGGACAGTGAGTGGGGTTGGACTCCAGTGATAAAGAAAAACACAAAGAGTCAAATTGGAAAAGTAATTAAAACAGAAGATCTGAAAGCCAGTTTAATTTTAATAACTTATTTGTACACTGCTATAAGCATATGAAGTATGGGGGTCACGAACTCTTGCTACCACATATGTGCCTTATTACAATAAGCACAGGAAACAAGGAAGTAGCATTCCTTCTATTTTTGATGTAATTATGAGCTAATACATCTCCTGAGATGGCTTCCAGACCTGATTTAGTATCTACACTGTGTTGTACTGCAGATAAATACCTCAGGTCAGCATTAATTGAAGACAATGTGCAGAATGAGCAATATGCAGGTAAGCACAAGATCCTGGATTCCTTACAAGAGTCTACTTCTAAAATTGTCTGAAAATGCTGCAGAAATTGTAGCAGATAAACAACAGTAGCCACATTTTGTCCTATGGCATTTACATAATGTTGATCCACCTGTATTAACTTGTGCCCTTTCGGAACAGAGCTGTAAACTCAGAGTGTCCAAAGACTTCTTTCTTTTGAATAGAATACGCTTAAACTGGCTGTCTTGAACAGACTGGCTGTGCAGACTTGCAGCAGTTGAATGGAGCATGTGATTCCAGTGAATGGAGACAGAAAGAAGATCAGCACAAAAGCAGCAATGACAGACCAGAGACACCCACCTAAAGCCTACGGAGACCAAAAAAAGTCGTCGCGTGGGCTTAGCAGTTGGGGAACCAGACCAAACAGCCTGGTTATTCTCCACCAGGAGGGTCTTTATCTGGCCATGATCATGTCATCAATGGAGAAACTCACCATCATCAGACAGAGTGCAGGCGTGGGCAATGAGAGCAGCAAATCCAGCACCGACACGGTGTCAGAGTTTGTACAGACAATGAACACGCTCACGGGTCTTGTTCAATACTTTACACACTATTCTGAAAAGAGACACTGATTTAACTGTTGCACAGCACATACTGTCACTTTACACAACTTGGAGAAACAAAGCAAGCTCATAAAGTTCATACTCCATACATCAGGATAGGAGGTTACTCATAAAATGCAATCATCTCTGCCAGATACAGGCAAATGCACATATTTATTTGAAGCAAATTCCAAGTTTATACCGTCATCTCAGGTCAAATTCTGCTATCAGACACAGGACACACAGCTCAAATGCCAACAGCTCATAAGAAAGCTTCACAAGAGAATGAACTAAACATACAGCTATGGAATCAAGTGTGTTTTATCAATACATCAAATGCAACTCTAATTCCCCTAGGCCCTCACGTTAATAGAAACCCCACAGAGTTTCTAGAAAGAATGTCCATAAAATTGACATGCGACATTACCCTCAGTGAGTCTCCTGAACCAGACGGCAGAGCAACCGACCCGCAGCAAGGACGACACAGAACAGACAGTTCTGCTGGAAACGCAGGGAACGGACTAAAAGTAACCATTCTGCATTACAGAATTAATGCATTGTGTCACTTTGTGTAGATAATTCACCCATAAAAATCAGTAAATATGAAGGCCACCCTTACTGATAAATGCCTATATGTTTGTAGTCATGTTTAATAAAACACACTTTGTGAGGGTTTTTTGGCTCAAGAAGGACACTGGATCAGTGTGCTTTGGGTTATTTCTGTAAGGAGCCATAACTCAACAGAAAGATAGCTTTAAGAAAGCGTGCAATTAGCTATTAATTGGACAAAATAAGTGTAGTTAGCACATAATAAATAGTTTTAAATGGTCTCACAAGTAGTTCATGTGATACATTTCCCTCAGGGTCTCCTGATATCTCTCATTCATTTCTATTAAACCTGCTGAAATGAAGCTGTGTGTGTTTCATTTCAGTGATCTACAGGGAATTCAAACCAACAATAACAACTTGCCGTATTATCAGAAACAGTTTCTGAAGAGCAAACACAACAATATGGGAGGGGGGAGTGGAAGAAACACCACCTGGATTCATTTTCCCATATCAATTCTTATGAAAATACCCACAATAGGATGCACTTATCAGCAAGGTATACAACTGCACATTTACACACAACATAACTGCATGTAATCGCACATTTTTGACCATATTAACTACAAATTGGGCAGCTATAAAATACGTCAGTTATACCTTCATTTACTTCCAGAAATCTCCACTGAAATTATTTTGTTTCTTAAATTACTGTATAATGTGCACTTTATTGATGTGTTATACATTAAGTATACAAACATGTTATGAAAAAACAAATCTAGTCCCAATACCTTTGTGAGTTTTAAAGGACGCCGGTGGGTAACGGTGAACAATCAACAGTCATCCGGGTAAAACACCCATGGGCAGAGCTGAAACTTGTTTTCATTGGTAGGTTGTGTTTTTCTGCAAGTTGTGTTATCATACCTACATACAGCAAATAAAGATTTGACCCAAATTACATACCTTTATGTGCATACACACACGCACATGTTTGTGTTGTACAAAGATGCACACTGTTACTGAGATGTATAGGCATTGAATGTGTCAGGTAAGTAACATGACAAGAGGCTTGAGAGGTGGGTCTGCAGGGAATTCTCTAAGTAACATATTAATGCAACAAATCTGGTGGCATAAAGCTACGGGGGAAAAAAATCCAGCGGAGAATCAGATAAATTCACGTGTTCTTTAAAGACAGCTCATGCATTCAACCAACTCCCAGGTGGGCCTGGCTGTGGAAAGGAAAGTTTGCTTGAGCGCTTAGCGCCAGTGTCTGATGAGCAGACAAAACACCAACTGCAGACCGGGGACCCCCAGTTCTCAACCAGTTCATGGCTCTGAGCATCTTCTTTCCACACACTGCGGGTAACGCTTTACATCTGCAATCCCCTCCCTAAACCCATCTTGTTCCTGGCTGAGAAGATACCAGATGTGGGAACTATTGCATGATAGAAGAATTTGTGCTGTTAAATCACAGGATTCTGAGCACTGCAGATGATCACAGTGCGGTGCTGCCCTGAGAAGAAAGGACGAGTGACTCTTGGTGTTCCCTGCTGCTCACTGCCCTGATCCTGCCCACCCTCATGTTCCAGCCACTCAGACCCCGGCCAGAATGACTGAGACAGGAGGGTCTCTTAAGGATGTTTTGTTTTGTCCAGATACCTTTAATTTGCTTATATACACAGATTTCATAAGAGGAAGCACTTGATTTCACCGATGACACGATTTCTCCAGTAACGCATCTCACCAAGATTGCCAATTGACAGTCCCCTTAGGATGAGAGAACGTTCATGTTGAACAAACCATGAACACTTGTAGTGATTGAAACTGGGGGTTTTTCAGACAAGCACCATCTGCCTCCTGCGCCAGAGACTCAACAGAATTATGTCTCAGACATTATGGCAACAACAGCTCATCCCGCAGCGATGGGTCACTCAGAGCGAAAACGACCCAGAGCGAAAACAATCCCGTATGGACACCGTGTCCAGCAGCAGATGGGGCACTCAGGAGAAGGTGAATCGCGATTTACATCCCAACACCAGCCGAGGCCCGCAGACAAAGGCCGCGGGCTGACATGGGAGGGGACGGGCCTTTCGTTCTTCTTTGCTTCTCTTTTCCTTTCCTACACCCTTATTTCATCTCCTCTCCCTCTATGAGCAGTATAACCTAAGGCTTAGAGCCACAAAACTCCTTTGTGTAAACCCTTTGGCTGTTAAACTGTTCACCAATTTGGCTTAAGTAGCGTAAATCTTCCTGCTAATTGGGCCAAGCTGCAAAATAAAAGGTGTTGGGGTTTTTTTGTTTATGGTCCTTGAGTACCCCATATACTCTTTTCTAACTAAGGGGACCTGAATCGGAGTCACCTCCCCACACACGGACAGCTGGGGACGTTCTGCAATGAAAACTTGTATGGAGAGGGGAACACACTGAATAGGTCAATCCAGCATTTAATAAAAGCAATGGAGTTAGCTCTTGAATTAACATTGATAACATGCTCTGCTATATTGTGGCCAGTTGCGATTGGAAACAGCGCAGTTAAAAGTTCGGTGTGCATGGTCCTCTGTATACACGAAGACATCCAGCCAGCTTTAGTCACGCACCTGATCTTTCCTTCGTGTTACAGATCTCTGCAATGAAAGCTGGGAGCAACAAACATTCAGCTTTCTGATGTGTCATTAAAGAGATTTTTCTGCATTTACTACAACCTTGACCGAGCCTGTACCTGATTGCTTTAACTGGCATTAGATAAGTCATTGAGGAAGCAGTCAAGTCAGCCCGCGAGAAGACACGGAGAGGTGACAAAGTTGTAAGTCCCTAGGATGCTGGCACACCAGCACGAACACAGGCAAGCAGAAGCCTCCAACGCATTGGCAGAAATATCCTACTCAGGTACAGCAGGCAAATGCAACTTATAATGGAACGGTTACAATATGCTTGGTAGAAAAAAGCTGAGGTTCCGCTGCCTCAGGCGCACAGCGGTTACTGCTGTGTGTGGTCTAACCCAGATCCAGTAGTGAGCTACACGTGTTTATCTTGGTTTGATATTTGTAGTGCATGTGTTAACGTACAGATCAATATACAAGACAAGGTCTGATGAACAAAATCTCTCTCTGAAAGATCCTGAAGTGATCACTGGAGTGATTTTCAAGGCAAAGATTCTGTCTGTCTCCAGCTCCCAGAAGACTTCAGAGGTGAAATTCTCTATAAATCCTGAGGGGGAAAGAGGGGGTTGTAAGGAACATGAACCTGAAGAACATTCAGTAGCTCTCCCGGGCGCTCTGTGATGGAGCCTCCCCTGTTCACCAGCTCCTGAGGCTCCAGGGGCTACAACACGGGGCACAACGCGCTCACAGACTGAACCTGCGCTGAGGGAGAAAATGCCTTCCTGATGAAGCTTTAACATCAACACAGCAACTATTGCTTGTCCTTCAAGGAAACTATCTTGTTATAAGCATTTATAGCTCTATTGTCTATTTATGCTTTTAGCAATAAGCGCTTTTATCCACATTTCATTTTGGTGCACCTGGTAAGACATGTGATTGAAGGTGACAGATAAGAGCAGGGCACTCTTTTAATCCCTAAGACAGGACCCTGGGAAAACTTCACAGGAATCAGTTCTTCACTACATTGCTGCTCCTTGCATTCACAGCCCAGCAGAAAAGCACGGGCCGAGGTGAGAACCGCCCGCAGAAGGGGCTGCCAGACACTGTTCTGGCTGATGCTCTGCCAGGACGTGCTTCGTTTTCTGTCCGGTGCTGTGCGGGGGGAACACGGAACATCTGCACGAAAAACCTGCGCTTGGCTCGTGCAGCGTCTGTGTCACGGGAACCGACAGCCACGTCCCATCGCTGACCTCGCGTGTTCACACAGCTGACTCAGTGATCGATACAGGTTTATCTGCATTACAAGCACAGCCGAGCCAGGTCAAGAGTGCTTCTTAAGAACCATTTTCAAAATGATCTTTCTAGACAATAAAGACTGATTTATCTTAATTTGTCTTACCTAAAAGCTAAGAAAGTATTTAATTTCTAGTAAGAAAGATGCCTAATTTTCTTTTGGCTATTAAAAATTGTATTAACCTCCAAAAATAAGAGAGTAAATGTCTGTTAACACTTTTTCCTTTTATGCTGATGTGAAGAAAATTCCTCTCTCATCCCGGTACTGTCAAACAGGATGAACATTTACAGAGAATGAGAGTGGGGAGTGATGAAAAAGTCAACAGCTTTTGCAGTCAGTTTGTATAAATTAAGATAAACGTGATATTGAAGCAAACCCAAATGTTTCTAACGTTCTCCTATAGAATCTCCTGCTGCTGTACAATAAGATACACTCTCAGACTATGACAACATTAGTCCGTGTCTTTGTAAGGCGCAGTCTTTTTCCTACCATATCATGCATAGGTGCCACACTTCTATATAGCCAGGTAACTGCTCATCTAAGGTGCATTTTGAAACATACCTTATCCTGCTTTGGAACCTGTGCCGAAATGGAAAGCAGTTGCTCTGTATCCAGGAATTTTGAGATAACTGTAAAACAAAAGTAAACAGATCAGAAATTGAATGGAAATCATAACAAAATCTATTTTTTTTTTTATGAACTTTTGTTAATCTTTGTCTTCCATTCTATCTTCACAAATTATTTACCAGGGAAAAAACAGGTTAAAAATTGCTGCTATCTAAATTATGTTGTCATAACTACACAGACTGTACCGAAGCATGTAGCGATTATTTTACAGGTGGACATATATCAATTTGGTAATATTCTTTTAGTGTGATTGAATCACACGTCTCTTGTGATAAAGATCAAGATGACACGATCCAGCTCCAGGTGCACTGACTCATACTCTGCTGTTGTGTTCTGTTTAGTTTGTCTGGACCACTATGAAGCAACAGGAAAAAACACCCATACACAACAACAGAACATCAGTGATGCCTTTATTTGTTTTTAATGTATACATTATGTACACCCGAATACTTCCAACTAGTCACAGAGGTAGAGACAAACTCACATTCTTTGAAAAAGGTATTGGCTGACTTCTACCCATTTAATCTGAGAAATTCGCTTTTCTTAGCAAAATCCTTGAGAAAAACATCACTATCATAATAAAGATTATTTCCACTACGTGTCACCTGGCCAATAATTACAATTCAAACATATTGAGTCACGTTGCATACTTTCACAGATTAGAAAGAAAGTGTTTTAACATAAATTGAATATGATGCATTAAAAATAAACTACTACTTAGTTGAATACACTCAGAAAACCAAAGACGGTAAATGTCAAATGAGGGTTCCAGGTAAGAGTACCCTACAGATTTGAAGCGCGCTTTGGGGACACCCAGCGCCTCCTGTTCACTGTACATGATGTGAACTGCAGCAGCTGAGACCCTGGGATGTGTGACCTGCAAAAACCATGAACATTAAAGTAACGTTTATAAATCACAAACATGTTATTTGGCTTCTTTATGGACTGAAAGTGACAGGAGTGAAGCATCTAAACGTGATCTGTCCCACATTCATTCTTCACCACCCTGCAGCGGTTCTAGCAGGAGCTTCACACGTTTTCCCCCATTTAAGAGTTTAGATGCCAAAATATCCCAATAAGAACCATAATGCTTGTTTACATCTAGAATTGTCTTAAATATACATCCTCCTATGCATGTTACAGAACACTGTAACTCTGCTTTGTATATTAACATGTAATACATGCCACTAAAACCGTATCAATTAACTGACTAGACAAAGTTTTCCTCTGGAATTTAACACGTGCATTAAAACTCCTCCAAACCGAAGCCCAGCTCTACTAGGCCGTCCCACAAGCGCAGGGCTTGAGCTCTGGTTTGAGCCCGATGCCGCACTCCCCGCGCCGGGCTGCAGTACCGCGCTGTGGCCACCGGGCGGCAGCACCAGCGACACCCGGCGGGCGGTGCACCGCGGGAGCACCGGGGCGCCACCGCGCATGCGCGGAACCGGGGCTGAACGTCCGCGTGCGTGCGGGGGTGACCTGCACCGGGGTGACCACCCGGGATCACCCACAGCAAACGAGTCACCCGGGACAACGCGGAACAGAGAATCCGCTCTAGAGAACCACCCCACCCAGAGAACCCTCCTCGGCGGAACCTCCCGGCGGCCCGTTCGAGCTCTCTAGTGCCCTATTTGCGTAGCCACGCCTCTGATTTGCATTTCTCCGCCCCATCCTCGCCTCGCCTGTCGTTCCCACGCGCCCCGCCCCTCCTCTTATCTCTCGCAATCTGATTTGCAGGCTTCGAATCTCAATTTGCATTCTCCCCGCCTACTCACCTCCCTGCCCAAGCCCCGAGGAGATTTGCATATCCGGCACAACGCTCTGCTCTGTTCTGTTTCTATTCGACCCCATCTATTTCTATTATTTCTACTTCTATTAATTCTCGTTCTATTTCTTTTCCTGTTTTCTGTTTCTTTCCCTGCGAAGTACAAACCACACCTGATCTCACAGATGTCCAGTGTAACCTGCAGCTGCTTTTGGTAAATATGAGCAGAACTTTACAGCACACGGTTTTCCCAGCAACATGAAGCAGAGAGCGTACTCAAACAAAAAAAAAAAAAACAAACCACAAACACAAAGACGACACACAGCCTTGTAAGTCGGGTGATTAATTCTATTCAGTACGCTTTTACTTAAGTTAGATTACAAGAAAACTAAATTGGGCTCGCCCAGTGCCCTGTGAGTAGTAAAAACCATCACCACACAGTCAGTCACTCAGCAGAGAGCTCGCAGCAGCTCCCCGGCTGCCGCAGTTATGGAACGAAGCGTCTGGCTCGCACACAGAGCCCCCCAGCCCCTGCTCCCACCGCTGAGCAGGTGCGGGTGCCGTTCTGCTCCCTGGGGGCAGCTCAGGCCTTTCCCTCAAGTGCACCCGCCAGAGACATTTCCGGGTAAGGATGAGTTTTTTAATCCTTTCTATAAACAGAATTTCTTTGCATTTTAAATACCTTGTACATAACTGACATTGACTCCTATGTCTCTTTTTACACATACGTATGTATTTAGGGAATATATTTGATTCATATATATCATCTATTTCCACTGTAATATATATCTACTTAGACATCTACACACTTGCGTATGCATTTACATGTATATATCTGCTTAAACTTATACAGAATATCTGTTTATGCTTATATATATCACCACTTATTATCTAGAATATCCATTTATACTTACGCACCTGTTTAGCCTTCTCTTTGGACACAAATATCTTTCTAGACTTGCAGATGTTGGCATATTGTTACAATCATATTATTACATTTATGTATATTTAGACAGAGCTATCGATTCACACTTGGCGTGTGGCACGATGAGCAGTGACACGTGGCCAGCTGCACGGCTCAAGCACGAGGGACACCCCGACCTGCCAGGGAAAAGCGCCACTGAGAGCCAGACAGAAACAAAGTACGTCAGAGCACGCTGTCAGATATTGGGGAAACACTCGTAGCATCCAGTTGCCTCTCTTTTTCAATTTTTAGAACAAATACCCATCTGCTTAAGTACACCTAATAAATTATATGCTGCACCTACTCAACAATTACTCTTAACTATGGAAGTCAACATGTAAATTTAAGTTTCATTGATAGGAAAATCAGTGAGATAGAAGACATGGGTTTACTTTAAAAAATAAATAAATATCCCCATTCCTGCAGTGCAGCATAAGGCTACGAAAAAGGAGCGTCAGACTCACGAACACTTTTGGCTGCACTGCAGCACACAGGGGAACACGTTTCTGTGACCGTGACAGCTCGACTGTCGCAACCGGGAACCCAAAGCCCAGCGGTGCCACCAACCTTTGCCAGGCCTGCCGTGCTGGGCTCTGCGGAAGGAAATGGACTTTGGTTGGTTGTTTCAAAGAAAATGAACAGTCCTGTTGTTGATGCGGCCACTGCCCACTACATCACCTGGGAAGATCCACTCGGAGGGCAGGTTCATAAAATGCAGCTTCTTGGAATGAGGAATGCTGCCGTTTTGGAAGATTTCTTACCAACTGAAGTCAGAACTACACACTGTAGGTTAAGAGAAAAAAGTCACTATTGAAACAATAACTCATCCAAACCACACATGGACTCACCGCCACCAGTTACGAGGCTGAAAGTGCTTCTTGGGATCACCTGGCAAACACGCAGAACAAAACCGATTTGCCCAGGTGCCTGTATCTCTGTCAGCTTTTTGAGTACTATTCTAAGATATTTTAAAAACCTATTGAGTGAAAAAGAACAAAGCATTTGTCATTGAATCAGGTTGTTTCTTCTGGACATCTGAACTCTTACAAACACCTCCTTTCCTCTTTTAGTACAAAATCATTTCCATAGTATCATTCAATAGTAAGCCCACAGAAACAGAAGATTACGCTTTCAGGAAGAGAAAATAACCAGAGGGAGGTGAGCTCTGCACAGGTGTACCGTGCTCCAGAACAGACCTTATTTTTAGTACTCCTGGTAAAATATTTCGTATTAAAAATATAGAAGGAGAGTCGGTGCATTCTTAATGTTAACTTTAAAGTCCACTCTACAAGTACCTCAGGAAAAGTGCAGACACGCGTCCTAGCCGTACCTTGTACGGGCAGACCGCTCTGGATTCCTTCTGTCTGTCTGGTACTTCTGTAGCAGAAGACGGGGCAACCGCGGTGAAACGGTGGCAGCAGACATCCAGCTGAAAGAGGAAAAGCCCTTCAGAACAAAGCTGGAGAGGAACCTGACACTTCCTTTTTTCTTGTGAAGGCTACAGTTGAGTGGAGAAAAAAGTATTTTGCACCATCTTCAGTACAGCTGTTGATACGGCCACTGGAGCGTTTGCGTTTTTTGGATAACCAGGCCATTTTTGACTCATTGGCAGTCTGAGTTCCCTAGAACACATTTTCCCAGATACACACAGAACACAGACACAGATATCACCCAAGTATAGCCAAGATTTCCTTCCTCGCCCTGGATGCTGTCATTGAAGAGCCCAGCAGCCCATCCGTCCTCGTGAACCGCCCCACTGAAAAAAAAAAAAAATTATCTTTTCCAGGCTGTTTCTTCAAAGGGTAAAGATATTTTAAATTGCAGTTATCTTTTCCAACAAAGTGATTTTGTGATTCCTTTGAAAAGGAGGGTAAGCTTGCCAGAGAAAGATAGCGACAGGGAGCAAGACAAGGTGACACAGAGAGAGGGGCAAAAGGGCCAGGGAGCAGGGCAAAGGGAAGAAGAGGCCAAAATGAGAGACAAGGAGCAGGAGACAGAGACGGTGGGAAAAATCCTTGAATGGGCAGTAGGAGAGACAGACAAAGGAGAAGTGGGCGCCGGGCTGCGGGACAGAGACAGGAAGGAGGAAACGCAGTGACAGGGAGCAGGGCAGAGCGACAGAGAAACAAAAACAAAGAGGGAAGAGGACAGAGAAACCAGGAGTAAGACAAGGAGAAGGGCAGAGAAACAGGAACCGGGGTGGGTAGGGAGCAGGACCAAGAGATGGGGCGAGGATGGAGATGGAGGAAGAAACCTGGGATGGCCAACAGGACAGGGAAGAATATGACTGTGGGTAGGGAGCAGGACACAGGGATACAGCGAGAAACAATGGGACAGGGAGCAGCATTAAAGGTCAGAAAGAATAAGAGATGAACAGGAAGGAGGAATGGAACGCCGAGATGCTGAACAAAAAACGCCAGCAACAGTGAGCGAGACAAACGAATAGAGAGAGAAGGGCAAGGCAGGAAGAAGAGAGATAGGAAGGTGGGAGATAAGACCTGCACGTACAGGTACTGAGAAGAAAAGAACAGCAGGGAACAGGCCAGAGAAACTGTGGGGAAAAAAAGAGACTGATGCAGATCAAGACAAAGATATGGAAAAGGGAAAAACAGCTATAGAAGATGGAGCAGGACACAAAAATAGAGAGAAAAGGAGAGGTATAGGGAAGCAAAATTTTAAAATAATAATAATAAACCAAAACCACCACCAAGGAGGGGCAGGGAGGCACTAGGACGTGCAATTGGGGGACGAGGCCCCGAGGGCCAGGGACTCACAGCGGCTCTCGCTTTCGGTGGCTGCCAGGAGGCTTCTAACAGCTCAGACGCTCCCGTCTCCTTCTCTCCTCCCTTCCTCTCCGGTAACTTGGGGCGCTCGGCCGTCCTCAGCCTAGGAGAACACGGTGGGGTGTCAGGGCTCCTACGAGACGAGGCTTCGGGGACATGGAGCCTCGCTGGCTCGCTCGCCAGGCAGCCGTCCCGCTCCAGGATACGCGCACGGACCCTGCCGCGCACGTTGGCCCCCGGCCCGCCGCACGCCGCGCAGAGGGAGCCTTCGCCACCCGGAGAGAGGGGCTCGCTCTCTCGCCCGCCGCAGGAAGCGGACGTTGGGCCGACGGCCCCGCATTTCTTCCTCTTTACCTCTCCCCAACCTCTCTGGCTCCAGCAGCAGCAGCCCCCGTCCACGCACGGGACGTGCTCCCCTGTCCCTTCTCCCGCCACGCTGCCAGACGAGCCTCGCCAGCCCGAGGCGGGCGCAGCCAACGGCATCCCCCAGGATGGGAGCGAACGGCCACATCCTCAGCGCGGCCTCTGGGAGAGGGAGAGAAGAAGCAGCGGCCGTTAGCACCGTAGCTCACCCCTGCCCCAGCCTGCTCCTTCCGCAGGGGCCACCGGAGAGGTGCCGAGGGCCGGCTTGCCGCCTTCACGACGGGGCTAGGGAGCGGCCCAGGAACACGGGACGGGCTCGCAGGAGCTGCCGGAGCTGGGGGCGGCTGCACGGGGCGAGCGGGGCCGCGGGAGGAGGCTCGGGGGGAGCTCTGGCGAGCTGGGGACGCACCCGGCGTCTGCCCCCGGCCGGCTGTCGCCTCCTGCTCCTCTGCTGCACGCTGGGGACGGAGGACGGCGCCGCGTCTCCCACCCGGGCGCTGCTCCCCAGGTTCCATTCCCCGCCTGGGCTGGCGGGTCTGCTGAGCATCGGGCGTTCACAGCTCCCCCTCAGAAACACAGAAATTCCAAATTAGAGTTCAGCCTCTGAAAAATATAGAGCAGGAGAAAGCAGAGGAATTAGTCAGAATAAGGGACAGGAGAGCAGCTGAGCTAACGGAGGATTCGAGGGAAACGGGCCACCTCAACACACAAGGCATCCTCAAAAAATCAGAGCAACTGCAGCAACGCCAGACAGCATTAAGACAAACTGACACCGTTTAGGACACGCTCAGCATAAAAGCAAACACATCCACCGGTGCAGGAAAGCATCTCGCCCCTTCCCCACAGCACCGCCACAGGACACAGCCCTGTGAGGCCACAGGACGGGCTCGTACTGAAACGGAGAAATAAGCTTGACAGCAGAGTCAATTACACCGTTAAGCAGGCAATGTTTCTTTCATCTGCACTGGGGAGCTCTGGGGGTCGTCCTCTGTAAGTGCTCCCACGACTGGATGCTCTTGCATTGCTTATAGTCACACAGCTGCTACACATTAATTACAATTGTTTTAAATTTTAAACATACAATATATCTAGCCTAAGAAATAATTGATGAAGTTAGTTATAAGTGTTTAGTTTCTCACTGACAACACATCTATTAGTTAAAAATAAACTAAGCTCTCAGCTTCTAAACAATGTGTTATTCAATCTTCTGTCTCCCTCTTGTCATGCAGAAGGATCTAAAAGGTGAAAAACATCCCCTCATCGTGCAGGCGGTCAGAAAGCATTTACCCCACGTGAACCGGTTAATGAAGGGTACATCTTCTATAACTTCATCGCAGTATACATTAACTTGGTAGCTTCTCTTGAATTCCCCCCTTTTCAATATACTTGCAAACTCTTTGGCAGTATAAATCTACGAAATATTATCATCTCGGGTTGTGGTACAGCACAATTATTTGTTACCCACTAGCGGTACCAAACAGAACACTGTAGCGTAATGTAAGTAAAAACGACTAGCATCAAAATCAGAGTCCTAAGATCAATGCTGACAGAACTGCGAAGCCGCAGCTCCTGCCGGTTCTGGCGTTGGTTTCTGGCACTCCTGACCGCTTCGGGTCAAACGGCGCCTCTTCCCCCGGCCGTGCGCTGCAGTACCCGAGTTTCGCCACAGGGCGGCAGCACTGAGACCGCCGCGGCAGCCCCGGGCGAGCGGTCGTGCCGCGTTTCGCGGGAACTCCGCAAAATAAACCCCAGAAAACAAACGCGACAAAACAAAAAAGCACACAGAGAGCCGCGGAACGAAAGCCGCACGTACAGGACACAGAACCCGCCGGGCCTCGCCCCGAGCTCCCGCCGAAGCGGCGCCCGACCCGCCACGCCACCGAGCCTGCCACCGCGCCTTAGCTCTTGTTTGAAACGTCTCCCCCGACTAACGGGGGCTGCGCCGCTCCCGGAGGGACTGCTGTCCCGGAGGGACACACGGCTCCAGACCGCAAGCCTTCGGCGGACCTGCCCTCGGGGTCACACACCTCCCACCGGCTTCGCCAACTCGGCCGTAAGGGCAGGGGGGAAACCGAACCGAACGCCTCCTCACCGCGCCGGCCCCTCCCGCTCCTCCCGTTCCAACGGCACGGTCACCCTCGCCGCGGCCGCACTCACCTGCCGCCTCTTTCGCCGCTCCGTTCCCCTCGCACTCTCCCACCGTCCCGCCGGGCTCCGCGGGCACCGACACCCGCCGCGCCCCGGAGACCTCCGCGGCGGGAGGCCCCCGGCTGTCGCCTCCTTCCCCTCTGCCTTTCTGCCGCCTCCGGGGACCTCACGAAGGGCTGCCCTGAGCCGCCTACCTCCAGGTCCCCGGGCGCCGGTTGCAGCAACCGCTCCGCAACCGCCCCGACCCCCGTTCCCGTTAATTCCCGGTACCCACCCCGAGACACCACGGACCCGCTCGCCAGGACCCGCGCTGATTGGCTGCTTTCCACCCCCCCACACTGTCCTCCTATTGGATGCTCCGTCCGGTGCCCAGGAGCCAGCAACGCCCGCCCCTCCGGCAAAATGATAGCCTGCCTAGGCACGTCAATCACCATTTTCTCCGCCTATCAGAGCTCGCAGTGAGGGCAGGCGCAGTAGGGAGAGAGCAGCACCCGCCCCTTTCCGCAACACGATTGGCTGCCGAAGACAAGTCAATCATCATTCTCTTGGCCCATCAGTACTCGCAGTTTGCGCATGCGCAGTACGGAGCGTCCGACACCCGCCCCTCCGGCAATCTGATTGGTGGACAGAATGGCAATTGACGTGCCTTGGTAGCCTATCAGCGATCCGCCCCCCCCCCCAGCCTTCCCGCGCCATCTGATTGGCCCGCTCTGCACCCTCACCCGTCTGCTCTCCGCCCTGCCGGGACCCACACGCCCTTTGCCCGCGCGGCTTCCAGCAGCCGCGTTTGAAAGGAAACAACAAACCGCGCTCCTTTGCTTTACGCTGACAAGCGGGGCGGGTGGTCACCTACCCTTAAATTCATTGTGAACAGAGAGAGCCCTAAGGAGCTCCGGCCGGCAGGTTTCTCTCCCCTGTGCCCGGGACCGAGGAGACGCCGCCGCCTCCTGCTGCCGCCTCGCCCGTTCCTCTCGCAGCGGGGCTGCCCCGGGAGAGCCGGGCGCCTCTTTTTTTCCCGGCGGCTCGTCCGACCGCTGCCCCCCCCTTTCTGACGGGCACGACCTCGGTCGCAGCGGCAGCGCCCCCCTCTTACCCGCGGCACGGGCACCGGGCGCCGCTCCCCAGCTGCAGTTCCGGGCGGTGGCCACCAGACGGCAGCACCGAGCGCGGTCACGCAGCGCCCCCGGGCCCCGCAGCGCGGGCGCTTTTTCTTGACCCGTGGGCAGCCTGAGCTCCCCGAACGCGCTTTCCCAGAGCCGCGCACATGGCAGACACACTGATAAAAGATAATAGCCCGACATTGCTAAAATGTGTTTTTTTCCTAAAGATGCCTTCTGTCCTAATAAAATACATTGCCTCTCCCTGTGCCCCGTGTCTTGTCTGCAGCAGTAACTCGGCTCGCCCGCAGCTGTGGCAGCTCTGCTGCTGCTACAGGGTCAGTTCCAGCCCTTACCCTCGGCTGAGCAGCAGCCGGGCAGGCGCTGCTGCTCTGGGCGCTGCGCATCCTTCAGGAACGGTTCTCAAACGATCCTGTGCAACGATGTCCAGAGCCAGGACCCCGCGACGGGGGGACAGGAGCACACGGCCGGGCCCGTCCCGGCTCGGGGCTGTTTCCGCAGTCGCTGTGAGCTGATCCGTGAGCTGGAACCAACCTCCCCATGCCCCGGCCCGGCCCTTTGTCCCCGGCTTTCCCAGGGCAGCGCAGCGGGCTGGGTCACACCAACTGTTCTCTGCCGGCACCACCCAGCCGGGTCACCTGTGTCTGCGGTTGTGGGGACACCCCACGGGCTCCCTGGAAACGGACATCACAGCACTGAGAGGGGGCGTTCAGGAGCCTCTGCGCTTTTGGGTTGGTTTGTTTGGGGTTTTTTTCCTTTTGTTGTTTTGATCGTTAGCTTCTTGTTGTTGGTTGGTTTGTTTTTAAGCTGTTACTCTATATAGCTCATCCATGGTGCTTATAGAGCATGGGTAAATCTACCCTGCTTCCTCACAGGAGACAACCATCTCGCTTTACAACAGGTGATTGAATCTGCTATAGAAAAGTTCAACCACCTCCTGTACAGCAAAGGATAAAAGAAAGTATGGATTTTTGTTGCATCTAATCCACAATGCAAGTACCCATTAACAATACATTCAAATATTCACAGTGAAGGTAGTTCCTGGCACGATTGTATTAGCATTCTTACTATTTTACGGGAGAAACACAGGGCACAGCTGATTTTGCCCACGTGCAGCGCAGTGATCACACGGGTGCGGTGAACCGGGTGGAAGGCCCTAGAAAAGGAAAATCAGCCTCCGTGTGCAGGGCCAAAACAGAAATCCTTTTCAAACTGTGCCATTTTAAAAAGCTACCAGGGGTATAAAGCAGAAAAAAGAGCAGTGAATGTGTATAATGACACAATTTGATGGTTTTCCAGTTTCATGATGTGCTCTTTTACTAACAGTGTCTGCTGGAGTGGATACCCTGGACACCAACAAGCGGGTCCTGGTGCTGTGCCCATGGTGATTCATCCACTGTGGCCGTGGGTGTCAGGCCCTGATACAATAGACACAAAACCTTGGGAGGGAGGTGATCACAGTAGAACGCTTAAAGATAATGAGCTAGCAGACTTGATTTAATCTTTACTTAAAAATACACATGGCTGCTGTCTTTTCTACAGTTTAGGTAGGACAGGCTCCAATATCTCTATGAATTACAATACATGACAAAAATTAAAGGGGGAAAGCTTTATTTTTACAATGGTAAATACAGTCTAAATCAATTTGGGAAACAGGTAAAGGGGTGTAGCAAATGAGGCACAGACGATCCTGTTTTATCTCAGAAGGCTTTGGCGTATTTACAGCTTTAGGCACAGCGTGTCCAATCCCGTATAAAATGCACTGTCCATACCAATTCAGCCTGTCCCCCGATATAAGGACATCAGGATGCCACCCTGCATTCACCAAGGGACAATCCTGATCTAATGTTCTCTGTGTATTCTACACCAATATCTGTTCGTCAACAAACCTTTTACTGGTTTCAATTTCTTTCCCTGATTATTCTTTTTCAAATACAATGCGTATGTAACATTTTGTATTGTGTAATATGCATTATATAATAGACAATATATGATTTAAAACATATCTCATTATATATTACATGTAGTGCATTACTATACTACACATCTCGGGTATACCCACCCAGACCTGTGCAGCATATTAATATTATTTACAGTGGCCACCATTAATTACAATATTCCCTGGTTGCTGTTCCCCAGGGAGTCAAACGATCCTTTTCCACTGTCACAAAATACAGCCCGGGCGGGATTTCTTCCGAATCGCTCCTGTCCATTGTCCACTACCTATTTCACAATCACAATAACAGACAATTGGTTAACCGTAAGTATTGGACTATAAAATCACCCGAGACACAAGTAACAACAGATCACTAAAGACACAAACAATTGTACAATTGCTAAGGCACAAACAGCAAAATCACTAAAGGTACCTTTATCAAATTACTGTTCCCTTGTTTTTCTCTTTTATTTATTGTTTTCTCATTTTCCTCTTTAGTTTTTTATTTCTTTTTAATTTACCCAATTTACCAAAACGCGCAGACCCAACGCGCTGGTGTCGCCCACGTCTCGCGCAGGCAGCCTGCAAACAAACCAGACAATGAAAGTGCCTTATCTCATTGATGGGGTTTTACCCACGTCCCGAGCTGGCCCGAGGATCCGTGATCCCTTCCGGGAATTCCCCGGTGCCGGCACAAGGTCCCAGAGATCCTGGGGTCCACGGGAGGTCAGGCAGATTATCCCATCCTCGTCGCCAGAAAACGATACCGAAAAGTCGGCAAACAGACTCTTTAACATGGTTTTGAAAGTGTTAAAAAGCAGGCACTTTTATTACGGCGCGCTGGGCACTCGGGGGATCGCTCCTCTAATCCAGCGTGCGTTCCGCTTTCCTCTGGTTTTACATATCCTGGAACTCCTGAAACAGCAAAACACGCCAACCACTGTTTACAGACGTCCCGTGCTCTTTCACCAGTGCGTGCAGCCGCAACGAGAAATCTGGAATGAGCGTCTACAGAAACACGTACGTATTTACCCACTTCAGAACAACGCGTTACATCAGCTGGCCGTACTTGTCAGTAATCCCTCCTGGATTAACACCCTCTTTGGATGGCACGGGTGCCGACTGTTGGCAATCAGGGCAGGACATAAGAACGCTCCTGGCCTGATCCGTTGTAATTTGAAATTGTCGTTTTAACGACTTTGCATTCTGGTGAAAGAGTTTATGTGATAATTTAGCTTGCTCCAAGGCTTTAGGCACAGTAAGCGGCACAGCTCGTGCATCGGCCCTCCTATTGCCTTCCGCAAGAGGTCCTGGAAGGGCAGCGCGAGAGCGGATGTGCGCTGCATAAAAACCATGACGTCTATGATTTATTAGGAACCATAGCATTCTCAATTCAGCCATCAAAAGAGGATTATCCTCTTCCTTCAGAAAAGAAGCTTCCAGGCGGTTAAGTATGCCAGCTGCATAATATGAGTCAGTTACAACATTCAAAGGCTCATTACAGAACACTCAAAAGTGATCCTAACAGCTGTCAGCTCAAGAACTTGTTTGACCCCTGGTCTCCTTTTTCTACCTTGTGTTTGGAACACTGGGTATCTGAGTTTAGCCACGTAATTACAACTTTACGTGAGCGACCAAAGGCATCAGTAAATACAGTCTTGTCACTTACTGGTCGTTGCTGACAGCAGCATTTGCCCTACAACGGTAAATTACCAATTTCAGCCCACAGTTTATGTTGGGGGTAATAAACTGATATGTTCCCTGCATATGTTGCCAATGCAATCTGGAAATTCACATCTTCAGTTAATTACCATTGCAAATTCTCCTTTGTTGTAGGAATAAATATACATTCAAAGTCTGTCCCATACATAGCATACAAACATTCTCTGCCTTTAATTATTGGGTTTGCATACATTTCTTTTATTATCCAAACTGTTTTCATTGGTGTGTGAGCTAGAAAAACCCATTCCAACTCTTAAAGAATCACTTAATGACTTGTCCCATTGAAACGGTACTGCAAACGGTTGGACGGTATTGGCTATGAGTGCCAGCCAAACTGGCAGCTGCAAATTGCGTCCCCATCCCTATTTTTGTTCAACAGCATCGAATACTTTCTATATGGCCTGCTGAGCTTTGTCATCCAATACCTGAGTAGACAATAAATTCAGGTCTCCTTTCAAAAGTGTAAAAAGTAGACACAGTTCCTCTGTGGCAATGCCCAAAATAGGTCGGAGCCAATTTATGGCTCCTAGCAATTTTGTAAGTCATTTAAGGTCATGATATTATGGAATTTAAGAGTTACTGGCTAAGGAATGATTTCTTGTTCTGTTATTTGCCACCCCAAATATTTCCATGGAGCAGTTTTCTGAATTTTTTCTTGTGCAATTTGTAATCTAGCCTTTTGTATAGCGTTACATAGGACTTGCATTACTTGTTGTAGTTCCTGCTCTTATGACAAGCAAGATATCATCCATATAACGACAGATACAAGCTGCGGGGTACAGCTTCCTCACAGGTTGTACAGCTGCTGCAACTACTGTCTTGCAAATGGTTGGACTATTTCTCATCCCTTGTGGTGATACCACCCAATGCTATCTCTTCATAGGCTCCTCTTGATTAAGTGAAGGAACACAAAATGCAAATCTGGGGGCATCCTCAGGATGTAGCAAGGTGGCACAGGTGTCCATGCCATAATTTTGATTTCACCTTGATAATCAGAGTCAATTACTCCAGGTAAAACAAACAAACCCAATTTGGTAGTAGATGATCAACCTATTAACAAAGCATGCACACTAGGCACTAAAGGCCCCCACACTCCTCTGGGAATAACCAATACCACAGCAGTAATTAATTATCATCACTGACGGGCTGGCAGCCAAGTCCAGCCCTGCACTTCCAGCTGTTCCAGGGAAGAGATCTCGGGTCATGAGTTTAGACTTGAATTTATTTGATGGGGGCGGGGGAAGTCCTGTCCCCCACCTCCTGGGAAGGGTTAATTGGCTCCCCCTTTACATTAATCCTTGAATGATGTTCACTCACACAGTGCTTGCCCTTTCCCCATTTTGGACGACCTCTAGGAGGTACAGCCTTCGAAGTCTGGCGTGCATACTTTGTGTAATCTTTCTTTACACGACCCAGTGTCCCACAACAAAAACAATTCGATTTCAGTTCTGTTCCCAATACTTGTAACTGTGCTGCTAAAGCAGCAGCTAGAGAGCTGGTATAATGTTCAGTTGACTTATGTTTTGACACACTCTCATATCTGCTATAGTACACCTTTCCCTATTCCCCAAATCCTGCAACACACGCTGACAATCAGCATTAGCATTCTCAAAAGCCAATTATTTTAGTAACAACTCATGCGCTGTGTCATTATCAATTTGTCTCTCCAAAGCAGTTTGCAAGCGGTCTAAAAACAGCGCATAAGGTTCCTGTGATCCTTGCAAGATTTTTGAAAAGGACGTATTGGCATCTCTCCCAACCTCCAGTAACTTCCGAACCACTTTCATTGCTAGTTTTGCTATTACACCACATATATATCTCTCTGGGTTACGCAACTTGATTATCTGGCAAAGCGTGGGCACATTCCCCAGCTAAAGGACTGCAATCAATCCATCTCATCCGATATGCATTATCAACGGTCTCTGTAGTACAGTCCTCCCAAAAATCAGATAACTACTAGTCAATATACTGTACGGTTAAGATCATTTTCAACAAAGAACGCCAGTCATGTGGAGTAAGTTCGTAAGAGGAGCTTAATGCTTCAAAAATGTATAACAAATGATAAAGTAACCCCATTTTCTTTAGCTAATGTTGGTAATTCCTTTACAACATCATACGGTAGCTGCTGAAAGCCTGGAGATTGCTGTTCACAACAGATCACTGGCCATGCCGTAACCACTTTCGAGTCTCCTGTTTTCAAAGCCTCTTCTCTACCTTTATCCCACATGGTTTAATTAGTGTGCACTTTCGGTTGCAAAGTAACATCCGGGGGGAATAAATCAGGCTCTTACTCTGGGTCCGTCGGGCCAGGATCAAGGGGCTTGTCAGGCGACTCCCACAAACCATCATTTGCCAAAAGTGTTCACTGTAGTGTACATGCAGGGGCTTTGTTATCAGCCAATCCTTTATCCACTACTACATCTGTGGTCAGTGCATTTTTGCCTAATCTATCTACAGGATCCCCCTCCTTCCCTGGCAAGGGAGGAGCAGAAGGTTCACAATTAGTTGCAACCCGCGCAACTACTTCCTTCTGAGTCGCTATTAAAGCAGACATAATTTTTGCCCAAGTAGATAAATATTCACAAGCAGCTTTATCTCCAGTTGCTGCCTGTTCATATAATTCTCGTTCAACTTTCTGCCATGCCTCCAACTAAAATGTACCAGTTGTAGGAAAGTCCAGCACATGATCAGCAAGCCTTTCTTATAAAGTCATTAATCGGACTACTGGTACATTGTGATTTTGCTTTCTTAATAAAAGTTGAAGGACATCTAGGGTTTGTTTGGTTCAAGGGATAACTTCCCTCCTATGGTTCCAAATTGCTCATCTTTTCTTGCTGATGGGCGCACGCTGTGGTTTCTGTTTCCTGGCTCTGTTTCCCTGTCCTTGTTCAATTGGGCTTTGCCACCAGAACGGCTGCTGCCTTTACAGCCGCACTCAAAGTCCCTGTTCGGGTGCCATTTGTAGCGAATGTGGCACCGACTCTCTTTTAAGGTGAGACAAGAGACATTTGTTACAAACTCAGGTTTGCATTTATACTCGCTATGATGCTTGCTCAAGCATTTGCTGATTTGGTAAGTTCGTCATAACATAAGTGATATATTGTTACTGCCATAAAAGCACCGTTGTCTATACCACAAGCTACCCCCGTCATCCCCCTTGATGTATCATTCCTGTACCAATCCCTCTGTCCTCGATGTATCACGTAGCATACAGTACTTGCTTCTTGTGTTATTCCACTAATGATTGTTCTCACGCTGTCAACTCCCACAGTTTCTCATAGGCCCAATGTCAGAATACTGCCACAATCACCTTTCTCCTTCCTTGAGCTCTCCTGACCTGCGGTTCCACCACCGTTGTCTTCTTTCTTGATCCCTCTTGACTCACAGGTGCCCTCCAATCCTCTTTCTCGATCACTCTTCCTCACAGGTTCGCCTCCTTCCTTGCTTTTCCTTTGCACGCTGCTCCACCTGAAGAGAAACACACAGAGGACTGAGCTACATCAGCCCCAGGGCACTACAGTCAGACGGGGGCTGCATCTGGGGGATGACACCTCCCCACACCCCACAGCGTGCCCGCCTTGCCTTGGCCCCGGCCCCTCACACCGCCCTTATCCTCAGCTCTGCCCCTCCGCTGCAGCACAGCTTCCGCACATGCCCTGCTCAGGCTGGACCCCAGTTTCATGGGTTAGAGATATCATAGCTCAGTACAAATCCCCACAGTCCTCACCTGCTGTTTGGTGCTTGCGGAGGGTCACACTCACTGTGCCCCAGGACACTGGCCCTGCCCGGCCCTGCGGGAGTGTCTGGAGCTGCCGCTGGCTGGTTCTCCAGCTTTAGGGTCACCCGCAGAAGCCCGCTCTCCTCAGCTCTGCACACCCATCCAGTTGCGCCGCCCAGGCAAAGTCAGCTTCACCCTCTGCTCTACACCTCACCTGCAAACAACCAACTTTCAACTGACAACTGTCCAAAACCCACCGACAAACTCTCCAAATCTCAGCCTTTCGTTTGCAACTGCTGCCTCTAGTGCATCTCACAGACAAGCCTTCAAAATCCCCTCATCCTGCAATAACACTCCAGCACTGATCACCTGCGGGAACAACTACCACAATACCATGCAAACACCAACCAGTTCTGGCACGGAAATATCACTTTCTCCTCAAGATTCCACCCGACACCAACTGCTGACAAACACGCTGTCCTCACCAAAGCCAAACGCTGCAACAACCAGCGACAACTCAAATTTGCGTGTGTGGCGCAAAATCGCAGGTGTGAGCTAACGCAGAGCTGGGCTTGAAAGCTGCAGAGTGTGCACCCTGTGGTATAACGTGGCGAGCTACTGCCATTCTGCCTTCTCCCTGGGAGAAGCGCGTGAGCAGAGGCTGCTTCAAGGCACGATGGGAACGGTTTGGTTCTCTGGGTCTCTCAGGGCGAGAGCGATAAATGTGATCTGTGTCGTGGCGCAGGAACTTCCCGTACACTTGCTCCTCCATTCGGTCTCGGGTGCTGCAAGAGAGGGAGCGAGAGATTCAGGGCAAGATTGACAACCTCGGCGTCCCCGTCCCAGCCACGGGTCACCCAAACCTGCAGACATCCCGGGAGGCCCCCTAAGATTTACACTCCCCTATGCCCCACCCTTGAAGCCTGGACATCGCCAGAACCACAGAGCAAGTATTTCTTGAGGAGGCACCCAAAGGGTCCGTGTTCTCTTTCAGGCAGATGCTAGCGCAAGATTGCAAATCATCTCACAGCTACCAGGAAGGTAAAAAACAACGTCTTGAAATGGGAAAGGAACAGGTATTGTTTCTCTTCATCACCTCCCTCATTGCCACGTTATCAAGGTCTCCCGCAATGTTCCACAGGAAACTTGAAGCTTGGAATTCCTGGTATTCTGAACCTGGGCAAGAAAGGAAGAAAAGCATGAGACTGATCATAAAGAGGGTGGCTGCTCGTAACATGGAAAGAGCAGTAACAAGGTAAAAAGATATCACTTTTCCTTAGAGAGCTCTCAAAGCTGCCTGTTAAGGACAAGAAAAACAAACTTGTGACGGACCATTACTTAAAATCCAAGGCCCAGGAAGCGATCTAATGTACATTGAAACGCGGGCCACGAGACAGTGGAAGTGCCACGAGCTGAGACTGAAGGGACAGAGGATGAATTTCCAAAGAAGTTTAGGTTTCGATGTCAAAACGGAAAATTCTACGTCATTAAAATATAATGCAAAAGTCAGTGTAAAATCAAGTAAGGCAACGACTCCAAATGAACTCCCAGGCGCTTCAGTCACTCAGGAGATCAAAAATGCGGATCATTTCTCACCTGCCCACCTCCCAAACCCCAGCCTATGTCCCCTGCTTCCAGCTTACCTGAGCCCAGATTAAAGGAGGATTTCAGAGGCCATGCCAAGTTCTGCTGCTCCTCGTTCGGGTTGCCAGTCTTCCTCCTCGCTCTGGAATTGCAGGTCAACCGCCTTCCTGTTCTTCTTTGATTGACGCTGAGCTGCCGCGTTACCCGCTGCCGTCTGAGCGGATCTCGGGGAGCCTCTGGAACCGCCAGAGCGCTCCCCCCACCAACATTCTCTTGCCTTGTTTTCGGGGTTCCTCTTCACCAGCTGAGGCACCCTCCCACCCCCCGCCGCCCTCTTACCTTTTTCTAGAGGTCTCTTGAGCCACCAGCAAGCTCCCCCGCACCTTCCCTCAGGGATCTTGGCCCGCCAGAGGCCTGCCCCTCGTCAGCCTCCTCCCCTTTTCCTGGGTGCTGCTTGAACCACTGGTGGGCTCCCCTCCACCATCCTCTCGTCCTTTGTAGGGGAGTCTCGTGACTCACCAGAGCGCTCTCCGCCGTTGCCTTGCTGGGGTTATTGACACCGCTTGACTTGCCAGAGCGCTCCCCCTCGCAGTTCTCTTGTTGGATTTCTTGGGACCTTTTGAACCATTGGAACAACGGGAATGCTCCCCCCCACTGTGACCTTGCCTTTCTTCAGTGCGATCTTGACGTGCTGGAGCACTTCCCCGCGCCGTCCTCTTGCCTTTTACTGGGGAGTCTCTTGAATATCCACAGCACTCCCCCCTGCCATCCTTTACCAGATTTTTTGACACTTCTTGACATCTCGGAGTGCTCTCACTCACCCTTGTCTTGCCTATTTTCAGGGCGCTCCTGTCCCGCTGGATGCTCCTCCCTGCTGTCCTATTGCCAGATTGAGAATTCTCGACCTGTCCCAGCGCTACCCCACCGTCCTTCTGCCTTCTACCTGGGAAGTCACTTGAAGAACTGGAGCACTCCCCCCTGCTGTCCTCTTGCCTTTCTTCACTGAGATTTTGGCCTGCCAGAGCACTCCTCCCTGTTGTCCTCTCACTGGATTTCTTGGGACCTCTTGACCCACTGGGTTTCTCCTCCTGCTGTCCTTTTGCCTTTCTTTAGTACAATCTCAGCCTGCTGGAGCGCTCCCCCTCGCCGTCCTCCTGCTGGATTTCTTGGAACCTCTTGACCCATTAGGGCGTTCCCCCTGCCACCCTCTTGTGTTTTCTGGGGGAGTCTTGTGACCAACCAGAGTGCTCCCCCCCACCATCTTCTTCCCCTTTTCCTGGGTGCTTCTTGATCCACCAGAGTGCTCTCAAAGCTGCCTGTTACCATCCTCTAACCATTCTCTTGCCTTTTTTTGGGGGAATCTTGTGACTCACCGGAGCGTTTTCCACCATTGTCTTGCTGGATTTCTTGACACCGCTTGACCTGTTGGAGCGCTCTCCCTCACAGTTCTCTTGCTGGATATCTTGGGACCTCTTGAACCACTGGAGAGCTCCCACCTGCCACCTTCTTACCGCATTTATCGAGACTTCCTGATCTGCTGGATTGCTCTCCCCACCGGCCTTCCTCTTGCACTTTTTGGGGGAGTCTTCTTGACACGTCCGAGTGCTCTCCCTCACCCTCGTCTTGCCTCTAGTCAGGGCGCTCATCTCCCGCTGGAACGCTCCTCCCCGCCATCCTATTGCCAGACTGAGAATTCTTGACCTGCCGCAGTCCTGCCCCGCCATGCTCCTGCCTTCTGCCTGGGAAGTCACTTGAAGAACTGGAGCGCTCTCCCCCGCTGTCCTCTTGCCTTTCCTCAGTGGGATTTTGGCCTGCTAAAGAGCTCCTCCCTGTCGTCCTCTTGCTGGATTTCTCGGTACCTCTTGACCCACTGGGTCTCTCCTCCTGCCGTCCTTTTGCCTTTCCTTAGTACATTCTTGGTCTGCTAGAGTGCTCCCCCCCACCATCCTCTTGCTGGATTTCTCGGGACCCCTTGTCCCATATAGGACATGCCCCCCCACCACCATCCTGTTGTGTTTTTTAGGAGAGTCTTGTGATCGACCAGAGCGCTCCCCCCTTGACATCCTCTTCCCCTTTTTCTGGGTGACTTTTGAACCACTGGTGAACTCTCCCCCATCATCCTCTTGCCACATATATTGAGACTTGTTGATCCGCCAGAGCGCTTCCCCCACTGTCCTCTTGCCAGATTTACTGATACCTCTTGTCCTGTCAGAGCGCTCCCTCTCGCAGTCCTCTTTGTTCAGTTTGTAGGGTAGGAGGGGGGATCTCTGATTACAGAAAGGTCCCTTTGTTCTAGGAGACATTCCCTTGCTCCATGCTTCAGGTTGCCCATCTTCCCTCTCATTTTCAATGTGCACGTCCATCACCTTCCTCCTCTTCTTTCTTGATCCCTCGACTCCCGGATGAACTCAAATCCTCTTTCTTGATCACTCTTTCTCGTAAGTTCACAACCTTACTTTCCTTTCTTGCTTTCGCCTTTGTGAGCTGCTCCACCCAAACCGAAATGCCCTGAAGACAGAAATACACCCACCCCAGGCCCGTACAGTCACATAGGGGGTGAGTCCGGTCGCTGACGCATCCCCACATCCCACAGCAAGCCCACCTTGCCTTGGCCCCGGCCCCCCGCACAGGCCTTCCCACCAACCCAGCCCCTCCGTAGCAGCACAGTTTCCCAGCATGCACCCCACAAAGACTTTCTTTGCCAGTCACCCCTGGCACTTACAGCAACACACCACATCAGCATCAAGAGCCCTGGGAGTGGAGAGCTGGCCAGGCCCTCACCCCGGCAGGATCCTCTTCCCCCTCCTTTACCTGCTGGCAGACAGACACCTCCCAAGGGATGACCACCCTGCTCCCTTAACTGCTCCCAAGTCCAAGAGCCCAGCCCCTGCTCACCACCCCCACCTCCCAAAACACAGCCAACAGCCCCTGCTCCCATTTTACCACTTTACCCCCGAGCACGGTTTCTAGGGGTGGGAGGGGGACGCACTTATCACAGATCGTTCCCTGTGCTTAAGGATACATTCTCCTTCTCGCTGGCTCAGGCTGCCCATCTTCCTCCTCACTCTTGACTCGTAGCTCCATCACCTTTCTCCTCTTTTGTCCCCTCCTGACTCACAGGTCCACCACTGTCATCTTCTTTCTTGACTCTGCTTGACTCACAGGTGCGCTCCAATCCTCTTTCGTGATCGCTCTTCTGTGTCAGTACACGGAAGACCGGGCACATGAGAAACTGCAAGAGTCAACAGCATGAGAACAAGCATTAGTGGAAAAATACAAGAACAAAGGACTGTATGCTATGTGATACATCAAGGACAGAGGAGTTGATACAGGATTGATGCATCAAGGACAGAGGGACAGCTTGTGATAGACAAAAAAGGTGTTGATGGCAGTGACTTTGGTGGGAACACAAAACACATCACTTATGTAATGACTAACTTAGCTAATCAACAAATGCTTGAGCAAGCATCATAGCGAGTATAAACGCAAGCCTGAATTTGTAATAAACATCTCTCATTGCACCTTAAAAGAGAGTCCGTACCGCATTCGCTACAAATGGCGCCCTGGAACAGGGACTTTCAGCGTGCCTATAAAGGCAGTAGCCGCTCTGGTAGCGAAGCCCAATCGAACCAGGAAACAGGACCGGGAACCAGGACAGTGCGCGCCCACCACCACCGAAAGGTGAGCGATTGGGAACCATGGGAGGGAAGTTATCCCTTAAGCAAAGACAAACCCTGGATGTCCTTCAACATGCGCTACAAACGCAAAATCAGGATGTATCAGGGGTCTGATTGGTGAGTTTATTACAATGGATTGCTAATCATGTGCTAGACTTTCCTACAACTGGTACATTTCAGTTGGAGACATGGCACAAAGATGAATGAGAATTATATGAACAGGTAACGACTGGAGATAAAGCTGCTTGCAAATATTCATCTACTTGGGGAAAAATTATGACTACTAAGATACAGGATACAGGACTGATACATCAGGGACAGAGGGACAGCTTACTATAGAAAAAAATGCGTATATGGCAGTTACATCGCTCATGTAATGTCTAACTTAGCTAAAGAGCAAATGCTTGAGCAAGCATCATAGCGAGTATAAATGCAAACCTGAGTTTGTAATAAATGTCTCTCATGGCACCTTACCGTGAGTCCACGCCAGATTCGCTACACTCTTCCTCATAGGTTCACCACCTTCCTCTCCTTCCTTGCTTTTCCTTTGCACGCTGCTCCACCTGAAGAGAAACACACAGAGGACTGAGCTACACCAGCCCAAGGGCACTACAATCAGACAGGGGCTGAGTCCGGGGGCTGACACCTCCCCACACCCCACAACGAGCCCACCTTGCCTTGGCCCCGGGCCCTCGCACATGCCTTAGAGATATCATAGCTCAGTACAAATCCCCACAGTCCTCACCTGCTGTTTGGTGCTTGCGGAGGGTCACACTCCCTGTGCCCCAGGGCACTGGCCCTACACGGCCAAGCTCGGCAGCGGGACTGTCTGGAGCTGCCGCTGGCTGGTTCTCCAGCTTTAGGGTCACCCGCAGAAGCCCGCTCTCCTCAGCTCTGCACACCCATCCAGTTGCGCCGCCCAGGCAAAGTCAGCTTCACCCTCTGCTCTACACCTCACCTGCAAACAACCAACTCTTCAACTGACAACTGTCCAAAACCCACCGACAAACTCTCCGCACCTCAGCCTTTCGTTTGCAACTGCTGCCTCTAGTGCATCTCACAGACAAGCCTTCAAAATCCCCTCATCCTGCAATAACACTCCAGCACTGATCACCTGTGGGAACAACTACCACAATACCATGCAAACACCAACCAGTTCTGGCACGAAAATATCACTTTCTCCTCAAGATTCCACCCTACACCAACTGCTGACAAACACACGCTGTCCTCACCAAAGCCAAACGCTGCAACAACCAGCGACAACTCAAATTTGCGTGGGCGGTGCAAAATTGCAGGGGTGAGCTAACGCAGAGCTGGGCTAGAAAGCTGCAGAGTGTGCACCCTGTGGTATAACGTGGCGAGCTACTGCCATTCTGCCTTCTCCCTGGGAGAAGCGCGTGAGCAGAGGCTGCTTCAAGGCACGATGGGAACGGTTTGGTTCTCCGGGTCTCTCAGGGCGAGAGCGATAAATGTGATCTGTGGCGTGGCGCAGGAACTTCCCGTACACTTGCTCCTCCATTCGGTCTCGGGTGCTGCAAGAGAGGGAGCGAGAGATTCAGGGCAAGATTGACAACCTTGGCGTCCCCGTCCCAGCCACGGGTCACCCAAACCTGCAGACATCCCGGGAGGCCCCCTAAGATTTACACTGCCCTATGCCCCACCCTTGAAGCCTGGACATCGCCAGAACCATAGAGCAAGTATTTCTTGAGGAGGCACCCAAAGGGTCCGTGTTCTCTTTCAGGCAGACGCTAGCGCAAGATTGCAAATCATCTCACAGCTACCAGGAAGGTAAAAAATAACGTCTTGAAATGGGAAAGGAACAGGTATTGTTTCTCTTCATCACCTCCCTCATTGCCACGTTATCAAGGTCTCCCGCAATGTTCCACAGGAAACTTGAAGCTTGGAATTCCTGGTATTCTGAACCTGGGCAAGAAAGGAAGAAAAGCATGAGACTGATCATAAAGAGGGTGGCTGCTCGTAACATGGAAAGAGCAGTAACAAGGTAAAAAGATATCACTTTTCCTTAGAGAGCTCTCAAAGCTGCCTGTTAAGGACAAGAAAAACAAACTTGTGACGGACCATTACTTAAAATCCAAGGCCCAGGAAGCAATCTAATGTACATTGAAACGCGGGCCACGAGACAGTGGAAGTGCCACGAGCTGAGACTGAAGGGACAGAGGATGAATTTCCAAAGAAGTTTAGGTTTCGATGTCAAAACGGAAAATTCTACGTCATTAAAATATAATGCAAAAGTCAGTGTAAAATCAAGTAAGGCAACGACTCCAAATGAACTCCCAGGCGCTTCAGTCACTCAGGAGATCAAAAATGCGGATCATTTCTCACCTGCCCACCTCCCAAACCCCAGCCTATGTCCCCTGCTTCCAGCTTACCTGAGCCCAGATTAAAGGAGGATTTCAGAGGCCATGCCAAGTTCTGCTGCTCCTCGTTCGGGTTGCCAGTCTTCCTCCTCGCTCTGGAATTGCAGGTCAACCGCCTTCCTGTTCTTCTTTGATTGACGCTGAGCTGCCGCGTTACCCGCTGCCGTCTGAGCGGATCTCGGGGAGCCTCTGGAACCGCCAGAGCGCTCCCCCCACCAACATTCTCTTGCCTTGTTTTCGGGGTTCCTCTTCACCAGCTGAGGCGCCCTCCCACCCCCCGCCGCCCTCTTACCTTTTTCTAGAGGTCTCTTGAGCCACCAGCAAGCTCCCCCGCACCTTCCCTCAGCGATCTTGGCCCGCCAGAGGCCTGCCCCTCGTCAGCCTCCTCCCCTTTTCCTGGGTGCTGCTTGAACCACTGGTGGGCTCCCCTCCACCATCCTCTCGTCCTTTGTAGGGGAGTCTCGTGACTCACCAGAGCGCTCTCCGCCGTTGCCTTGCTGGGGTTATTGACACCGCTTGACTTGCCAGAGCGCTCCCCCTCGCAGTTCTCTTGTTGGATTTCTTGGGACCTTTTGAACCATTGGAACAACGGGAATGCTCCCCCCCACTGTGACCTTGCCTTTCTTCAGTGCGATCTTGACGTGCTGGAGCACTTCCCCGCGCCGTCCTCTTGCCTTTTACTGGGGAGTCTCTTGAATATCCACAGCACTCCCCCCTGCCATCCTTTACCAGATTTTTTGACACTTCTTGACATCTCGGAGTGCTCTCACTCACCCTTGTCTTGCCTATTTTCAGGGCGCTCCTGTCCCGCTGGATGCTCCTCCCTGCTGTCCTATTGCCAGATTGAGAATTCTCGACCTGTCCCAGCGCTACCCCACCGTCCTTCTGCCTTCTACCTGGGAAGTCACTTGAAGAACTGGAGCACTCCCCCCTGCTGTCCTCTTGCCTTTCTTCACTGAGATTTTGGCCTGCCAGAGCACTCCTCCCTGTTGTCCTCTCACTGGATTTCTTGGGACCTCTTGACCCACTGGGTTTCTCCTCCCGCTGTCCTTTTGCCTTTCTTTAGTACAATCTCAGCCTGCTGGAGCGCTCCCCCTCGCCGTCCTCCTGCTGGATTTCTTGGAACCTCTTGACCCATTAGGGCGTTCCCCCTGCCACCCTCTTGTGTTTTCTGGGGGAGTCTTGTGACCAACCAGAGTGCTCCCCCCCACCATCTTCTTCCCCTTTTCCTGGGTGCTTCTTGATCCACCAGAGTGCTCTCAAAGCTGCCTGTTACCATCCTCTAACCATTCTCTTGCCTTTTTTTGGGGGAATCTTGTGACTCACCGGAGCGTTTTCCACCATTGTCTTGCTGGATTTCTTGACACCGCTTGACCTGTTGGAGCGCTCTCCCTCACAGTTCTCTTGCTGGATATCTTGGGACCTCTTGAACCACTGGAGAGCTCCCACCTGCCACCTTCTTACCGCATTTATCGAGACTTCCTGATCTGCTGGATTGCTCTCCCCACCGGCCTTCCTCTTGCACTTTTTGGGGGAGTCTTCTTGACACGTCCGAGTGCTCTCCCTCACCCTTGTCTTGCCTCTAGTCAGGGCGCTCTTCTCCCGCTGGAACGCTCCTCCCCGCCATCCTATTGCCAGACTGAGAATTCTTGACATGCCGCAGTCCTGCCCCGCCATGCTCCTGCCTTCTGCCTGGGAAGTCACTTGAAGAACTGGAGCGCTCTCCCCCGCTGTCCTCTTGCCTTTCCTCAGTGGGATTTTGGCCTGCTAAAGAGCTCCTCCCTGTCGTCCTCTTGCTGGATTTCTCGGTACCTCTTGACCCACTGGGTCTCTCCTCCTGCCGTCCTTTTGCCTTTCCTTAGTACATTCTTGGTCTGCTGGAGTGCTCCCCCCCACCATCCTCTTGCTGGATTTCTCGGGACCCCTTGTCCCATATAGGACATTCCCCCCCACCACCATCCTGTTGTGTTTTTTAGGAGAGTCTTGTGATCGACCAGAGCGCTCCCCCCTTGACATCCTCTTCCCCTTTTTCTGGGTGACTTTTGAACCACTGGTGAACTCTCCCCCATCATCCTCTTGCCACATATATTGAGACTTGTTGATCCGCCAGAGCGCTTCCCCCACTGTCCTCTTGCCAGATTTACTGATACCTCTTGTCCTGTCAG
This sequence comes from Patagioenas fasciata, assembly GCF_037038585.1. Taxonomy (NCBI): domain Eukaryota; kingdom Metazoa; phylum Chordata; class Aves; order Columbiformes; family Columbidae; genus Patagioenas; species Patagioenas fasciata. The sequence goes on along the minus strand of NW_027288556.1, from coordinate 137,345 downwards.
AGCGCTCCCTCTCGCAGTCCTCTTTGTTCAGTTTGTAGGGTAGGAGGGGGGATCTCTGATTACAGAAAGGTCCCTTTGTTCTAGGAGACATTCCCTTGCTCCATGCTTCAGGTTGCCCATCTTCCCTCTCATTTTCAATATGCACGTCCATCACCTTCCTCCTCTTCTTTCTTGATCCCTCGACTCCCGGATGAACTCAAATCCTCTTTCTTGATCACTCTTTCTCGTAAGTTCACAACCTTACTTTCCTTTCTTGCTTTCGCCTTTGTGAGCTGCTCCACCCAAACCGAAATGCCCTGAAGACAGAAATACACCCACCCCAAGCCCGTACAGTCACATAGGGGGTGAGTCCGCTCGCTGACGCATCCCCACATCCCACAGCAAGCCCACCTTGCCTTGGCCCCGGCCCCCCGCACAGGCCTTCCCACCAACCCAGCCCCTCCGGAGCAGCACAGTTTCCCAGCATGCACCCCACAAAGACTTTCTTTGCCAGTCACCCCTGGCACTTACAACAACACACCACACCAGCATCAAGAGCCCTGGGAGTGGAGAGCTGGCCAGGCCCTCACCCCGGCAGGATCCTCTTCCCCCTCCTTTAGCTGATGGCAGACAGACAAGACACCTCCCAAGAGGTGTCCAGCCCTCTCTCTCAACCACTCATGAGTACAAAAGCCCAGCCTCTACTCACCCACCCCGCCTCCCAAAACCCCACCAGCAGCCCCTGGTCCCAGCTGAACAGCAGCCAGTGCTGAAGATCTGGCTCGTGTTGTCGGACACAACCTTCCCATGGATGTCTGGGCCCCTGAGCAGTTTCCAGGGGTGGGAGGGCGCAGTCCTGATTACAGGGAGGTCCCTGTCCCAAGGGGGACATTTTCTTCCTCCTCACTCCTGACTCGCAGCTCCATCACCTTCCTCCTCTTCTTTCTTGATCCCTCCTGACTCGCAGCTCTACCACCGTCATCTTCTTTCTTGATCCCTGTTGACTTGCAGATGCACTCCAATCCTCTTTCTTGATCGCTCTTCCTCGTAGGTTCACCACCTTCCTCTTCCTTCTTGCTTTCGCCTTTGCGAGCTGCTCCACCCGAACAGAGATGCACAGAAAACAAAAATATACCCACCCCAGGCCCGTACAGTCACACGAGGGGGCGAGTCCGGTCGCTGACGCATCCCCACACCCCACCACAAGGCCACCTTGCCTTGGCCCCGGCCCCCCGCACAGGCCTTCCCACCAACCCAGCCCCTCCGTAGCAGCACAGTTTCCCAGCATGCACCCCACAAAGACTTTCTTTGCCAGTCACCCCTGGCACTTACAGCAACACACCACACCAGCATCAAGAGCCCTGGGAGTGGAGAGCTGGCCAGGCCCTCACCCCGGCAGGATCCTCTTCCCCCTCCTTTACCTGCTGGCAGACAGACACCTCCCAAGGGATGACCACCCTGCTCCCTTAACTGCTCCCAAGTCCAAGAGCCCAGCCCCTGCTCACCACCCCCACCTCCCAAAACACAGCCAACAGCCCCTGCTCCCATTTTACCACTTTACCCCCGAGCACGGTTTCTAGGGGTGGGAGGGGGACGCACTAATCACAGATCGTTCCCTGTGCTTAAGGATACATTCTCCTTCTCGCTGGCTCAGGCTGCCCATCTTCCTCCTCACTCTTGACTCGTAGCTCCATCACCTTTCTCCTCTTTTGTCCCCTCCTGACTCACAGGTCCACCACTGTCATCTTCTTTCTTGACTCTGCTTGACTCACAGCTGCGCTCCAATCCTCTTTCGTGATCGCTCTTCTGTGTCAGTACACGGAAGACCGGGCACATGAGAAACTGCAAGAGTCAACAGCATGAGAACAAGCATTAGTGGAAAAATACAAGAACAAAGGACTGTATGCTATGTGATACATCAAGGACAGAGGAGTTGATACAGGATTGATGCATCAAGGACAGAGGGAGAGCTTGTGATAGACAAAAAAGGTGTTGATGGCAGTGACTTTGGTGGGAACACAAAACACATCACTTATGTAATGCCTAACTTAGCTAATCAACAAATGCTTGAGCAAGTATCATAGCGAGTATAAACACAAGCCTGAATTTGTAATAAACATCTCTCATTGCACCTTAAAAGAGAGTCCGTACCGCATTCGCTACAAATGGCGCCCTGGAACAGGGACTTTCAGTGTGCCTATAAAGGCAGTAGCCGCTCTGGTAGCGAAGCCCAATCGAACCAGGAAACAGGACCGGGAACCAGGACAGTGCGCGCCCACCACCAACGAAAGGTGAGCGATTGGGAACCATGGGAGGGAAGCTATCCCTTAAGCAAAGACAAACCCTGGATGTCCTTCAACATGCGCTACAAACGCAAAATCAGGATGTATCAGGGGTCTGATTGGTGAGTTTATTACAATGGATTGCTAATCATGTGCTAGACTTTCCTACAACTGGTACATTTCAGTTGGAGACATGGCACAAAGATGAATGAGAATTATATGAATAGGTAACGACTGGAGATAAAGCTGCTTGCAAATATTCATCTACTTGGGGAAAAATTATGACTACTAAGATACAGGATACAGGACTGATACATCAGGGACAGAGGGACAGCTTACTATAGAAAAAAATGCGTATATGGCAGTTACTTCACTCATGTAATGTCTAACTTAGCTAAAGAGCAAATGCTTGAGCAAGCATCATAGCGAGTATAAATGCAAACCTGAGTTTGTAATAAATGTCTCTCATGGCACCTTACCGTGAGTCCACGCCAGATTCGCTACACTCTTCCTCATAGGTTCACCACCTTCCTCTCCTTCCTTGCTTTTCCTTTGCACGCTGCTCCACCTGAAGAGAAACACACAGAGGACTGAGCTACACCAGCCCAAGGGCACTACAATCAGACAGGGGCTGAGTCTGGGGGCTGACACCTCCCCACACCCCACAACGAGCCCACCTTGCCTTGGCCCCGGCCCCTCGCACATGCCTTAGAGATATCATAGCTCGGTACAAATCCCCACAGTCCTCACCTGCTGTTGGGTGCTTGCGGAGGGTCACACTCCCTGTGCCCCAGGGCACTGGCCCTACACGGCCAAGCTCGGCAGCGGGACTGTCTGGAGCTGCCGCTGGCTGGTTCTCCAGCTTTAGGGTCACCTGCAGAAGCCCGCTCTCCTCAGCTCTGCACACCCATCCAGTTGCGCCGCCCAGGCAAAGTCAGCTTCACCCTCTGCTCTACACCTCACCTGCAAACAACCAACTCTTCAACTGACAACTGTCCAAAACCCACCGACAAACTCTCCACACCTCAGCCTTTCGTTTGCAACTGCTGCCTCTAGTGCATCTCACAGACAAGCCTTCAAAATCCCCTCATCCTGCAATAACACTCCAGCACTGATCACCTGCGGGAACAACTACCACAATACCATGCAAACACCAACCAGTTCTGGCACGGAAATATCACTTTCTCCTCAAGATTCCACCCTACACCAACTGCTGACAAACACACGCTGTCCTCACCAAAGCCAAACGCTGCAACAACCAGCGACAACTCAAATTTGCGTGGGCGGTGCAAAATTGCAGGGGTGAGCTAACGCAGAGCTGGGCTTGAAAGCTGCAGAATGTACACCCTGTTGTTTAACGTGGCGAGTCACTCCCATTCTGCCTTCTCCCTGGGAGAAGCGCATGAGCAGAGGTTACTTCATGGCACGATGAGAACGGTTCGGTTCTCCGGGTCTCGGAGGGCGAGAGCGATAAATGTGATCTGTGTCGTGGCGCAGGAACTTCCCATCCACTTGCTTCTCCATTCAGTCTGGTGCTGCAAGAGAAGGAGAGAAAGAAAAAGTTAGGACCGAGTTAACAACCTCATCATCCCTGACCCCTAATCTGCAGGAATCCTAGGAGGCCTGATATAATTTTGCTCATCTCCCTGTCTTTGCTGGAATAGTTTACTGTAGAAATTTCTGTCATCAACATTCTCTTAACCGATCTGATGTGTTCATAGTTCCTAGCCCAGCATCCTTTCCTCAAAGTACCTCAGCATTTCCCTTTGAAACCACACCTTAGTGCCATCCCGTCCCAGAGCTACCTCAGCATTTCCCACTGCAGCCTCTGCGATGCCATCTCCTCCCTGAGGTACCTCAGCCTTTACCACCAAAACCTGTCTCCCTTCCGTCCTCTCCTTTAAGTCCCTCACCCTTTCCCGCCAAAGCCTCCCCCGATGTCATCCCCTCCCTGAGGTACCTCAGCCTTTCCTGTCAAAGCCTCCCCCGATATCATCCCCTCCCCGAGGTACCTCAGCCTTTCCTGTCAAAGCCTCCCCCGATATCATCCCCTCCCTGAGGTACCTCAGCCTTTCCCATCAAAGCCTCCCCCGATATCATCCCCTCCCCGAGGTACCTCAGCCTTTCCTGTCAAAGCCTCCCCCGATATCATCCCCTCCCCGAGGTACCTCAGCCTTTCCCGTCAAAGCCTCCCCCGATATCATCCCCTCCCCGAGGTACCTCAGCCTTTCCTGTCAAAGCCTCCCCCGATATCATCCCCTCCCTGAGGTACCTCAGCCTTTCCTGTCAAAGCCTCCCCCGATATCATCCCCTCCCCGAGGTACCTCAGCCTTTCCTGTCAAAGCCTCCCCCGATATCATCCCCTCCCCGAGGTACCTCAGCTTTTCCCGCCTAAGCTCCTCCCGCGCCGTCCCGCCCTCAGGTTCCTCCGCCGCTCCCTCCGTTCCCGGCCCCCCCCGCCCCTCGCGCCCCCCCTTGGCGCTCCCGACCCGCCGCTGCCCCCTCCCGCTCGCTTTCCTCCCTCTGTCCTGTGTCACTACGGGGGCTCCCCCTCCGCCCCACGGCCCCGCCCGAGCCCCGCGCAGCGCTCAGCGCGGGGCTCCCTTCCCTCACAGCCGCCCGCGTGTTTCCCCCTCGCCCCGGCCTGGGGCCGCGCTGTTGCGGCTGGCTGCCCCTCGCCTTCCTCCTTCCGAAACCAGCCCGTCTGTCACCCTCCAGCCTCGCCCCTCAGCCGGTCCCGGGCCGCCCCGTCCAGTCTCCCCGCTGTCCGCCCGCCCCTCGCTCACCGCCGGCCCCGCCGTTCCTCGCGCGCTGCTCCAGCCGCCGCACCTCCGGCACGCGCTCCGCGGCCCGCGCACTTACGCAGCGTGTCCCCGCCCATCCCGCGCAGGAGCCAATCCCGTCCGCGTCCGCCACCGGGCTGCGCCCCCCCCCCCCCCCGCCTCCGCGCCCGGCACTGGCCCCCCCTGCCCCTCGCCTCCCGTCCCGGAGCCACCGGCGGCCGCAGAGCGGCGCTGTCCGCCCGCAGGGCGGGGCCGGGTGCTTTCAGGCTGCGTCTGCCCGGGACCGAGGGCTCTGCCGCCTGCCCGGGACAGCCCGGGACCGAGGGCTCCGCCGCTGCAGCCCGTTTCGTGCCGCTTGCGCCCCCCAGGTTACACGGCTGCAGCCTTCCTGCTGGTTTAGCTCACACACCTTTCTTCTTTCTAACTGCACAGCAGTTCACACTCACAAAAGTTCGTGCTGGTTGGCATAAGAGTATCTGCATAAGAATTTACAAACATTACAAAGATATACCACAGACCACAGCTTTCTAAGCTTTCAAGTTAAAGTTCCATGTTTAAATAAAACAGACAATACCAGTAGAGCTGTGTACCTCTGTCGTCTTTGTTCAGAAAGAAGTGACAACACCAGAAAACACATTGACAGCCAGTGCTTTGAACAGTGAAGGTGGGATCTACAAAAGTCTGATTAAACTAAACAGCCTCAGGTCTTTATCAAGCTGCAGATCTGCCAGGAATGCTGAAATGCAAGAGTTTACTCCTGCAATATTCCACGATGGAACAGCCACTTCATATCAAATATAATCTCAAAGTTCCAAACCAGTACATTAAAAAGCTACCAGTAAGTATTAGAAGACCACTGCAAGATCTTATTGCTTTTTGAGTTAAATAATAATTTTTCAATAAACCAAAACCCAAACAGGTTCTCAAATCTGTTGCTTATCATCCTGTTCATTCATTAGCACTGCAGCAATCAGTTTTTATACAATGTGTCAACAGAGGCGTCTAAAAAACCCCAAACAAAACTTATTCAAGTCCACGGACACCCCCGCCCTCCTTGCCCCCCCTCACCCTGAGCCCCATGATCACCACTTGGTGCGGGAGAGGAGCACAACTCGACAGACAGAACCAGAAATCCGACTGCGGTAAGAAGGAAACATCGAGGTAGTTACAGCTTCCTTAAACATTCAAAATCTGATGTCTTCCAAAACAAAGCACATCATCCTCATCATTTAAAAAGCAAAGTTGCTTTGTACGTCTCTGATCCTCACACCAGCTGAGTGGTTCTCAAGTCCGCTGAGCTCCACTGTGCAGCCACCCCCACGTCTGTGTCGCCTTGTCTGGAGTCCCCAGTCGCGGGACAGTGAGTGGGGTTGGACTCCAGTGATAAAGAAAAACACAAAGAGTCAAATTGGAAAAGTAATTAAAACAGAAGATCTGAAAGCCAGTTTAATTTTAATAACTTATTTGTACACTGCTATAAGCATATGAAGTATGGGGGTCACGAACTCTTGCTACCACATATGTGCCTTATTACAATAAGCACAGGAAACAAGGAAGTAGCATTCCTTCTATTTTTGATGTAATTATGAGCTAATACATCTCCTGAGATGGCTTCCAGACCTGATTTAGTATCTACACTGTGTTGTACTGCAGATAAATACCTCAGGTCAGCATTAATTGAAGACAATGTGCAGAATGAGCAATATGCAGGTAAGCACAAGATCCTGGATTCCTTACAAGAGTCTACTTCTAAAATTGTCTGAAAATGCTGCAGAAATTGTAGCAGATAAACAACAGTAGCCACATTTTGTCCTATGGCATTTACATAATGTTGATCCACCTGTATTAACTTGTGCCCTTTCGGAACAGAGCTGTAAACTCAGAGTGTCCAAAGACTTCTTTCTTTTGAATAGAATACGCTTAAACTGGCTGTCTTGAACAGACTGGCTGTGCAGACTTGCAGCAGTTGAATGGAGGATGTGATTCCAGTGAATGGAGACAGAAAGAAGATCAGCACAAAAGCAGCAATGACAGACCAGAGACACCCACCTAAAGCCTACGGAGACCAAAAAAAGTCGTCGCGTGGGCTTAGCAGTTGGGGAACCAGACCAAACAGCCTGGTTATTCTCCACCAGGAGGGTCTTTATCTGGCCATGATCATGTCATCAATGGAGAAACTCACCATCATCAGACAGAGTGCAGCCGTGGGCAATGAGAGCAGCAAATCCAGCACCGACACGGTGTCAGAGTTTGTACAGACAATGAACACGCTCACGGGTCTTGTTCAATACTTTACACACTATTCTGAAAAGAGACACTGATTTAACTGTTGCACAGCACATACTGTCACTTTACACAACTTGGAGAAACAAAGCAAGCTCATAAAGTTCATACTCCATACATCAGGATAGGAGGTTACTCATAAAATGCAATCATCTCTGCCAGATACAGGCAAATGCACATATTTATTTGAAGCAAATTCCAAGTTTATACCGTCATCTCAGGTCAAATTCTGCTATCAGACACAGGACACACAGCTCAAATGCCAACAGCTCATAAGAAAGCTTCACAAGAGAATGAACTAAACATACAGCTATGGAATCAAGTGTGTTTTATCAATACGTCAAATGCAACTCTAATTCCCCTAGGCCCTCACGTTAATAGAAACCCCACAGAGTTTCTAGAAAGAATGTCCATAAAATTGACATGCGACATTACCCTCAGTGAGTCTCCTGAACCAGACGGCAGAGCAACCGACCCGCAGCAAGGACAACACAGAACAGACAGTTCTGCTGGAAACGCAAGGAACGGACTAAAAGTAACCATTCTGCATTACAGAATTAATGCATTGTGTCACTTTGTGTAGATAATTCACCCATAAAAATCAGTAAATATGAAGGCCACCCTTACTGATAAATGCCTATATGTTTGTAGTCATGTTTAATAAAACACACTTTGTGAGGGTTTTTTGGCTCAAGAAGGACACTGGATCAGTGTGCTTTGGGTTATTTCTGTAAGGAGCCATAACTCAACAGAAAGATAGCTTTAAGAAAGCGTGCAATTAGCTATTAATTGGACAAAATAAGTGTAGTTAGCACATAATAAATAGTTTTAAATGGTCTCACAAGTAGTTCATGTGATACATTTCCCTCAGGGTCTCCTGATATCTCCCATTCATTTCTATTAAACCTGCTGAAATGAAGCTGTGTGTGTTTCATTTCAGTGATCTACAGGGAATTCAAACCAACAATAACAACTTGCCGTATTATCAGAAACAGTTTCTAAAGAGTAAACACAACAATATAGGAGGGGGGAGTGGAAGAAACACCACCTGGATTCATTTTCCCATATCAATTCTTATGAAAATACCCACAATAGGATGCACTTATCAGCAAGGTATACAACTGCACATCTACACACAACATAACTGCATGTAATTGCACATTTTTGACCATATTAACTACAAATTGGGCAGCTATAAAATACGTCAGTTATACCTTCATTTACTTCCAGAAATCTCCACTGAAATTATTTTGTTGCTTAAATTACTGTATAATGTGCACTTTATTGATGTGTTATACATTAAGTATACAAACATGTTATGAAAAAACAAATCTAGTCCCAATACCTTTGTGAGTTTTAAAGGACGCCGGTGGGTAACGGTGAACAATCAACAGTCATCCGGGTAAAACACCCATGGGCAGAGCTGAAACTTGTTTTCATTGGTAGGTTGTGTTTTTCTGCAAGTTGTGTTATCATACCTACATACAGCAAATAAAGATTTGACCCAAATTACATACCTTTATGTGCATACACACACGCACATGTTTGTGTTGTACAAAGATGCACACTGTTACTGAGATGTATAGGCATTGAATGTGTCAGGTAAGTAACATGACAAGAGGCTTGAGAGGTGGGTCTGCAGGGAATTCTCTAAGTAACATATTAATGCAACAAATCTGGTGGCATAAAGCTACGGGGGAAAAAAATCCAGCGGAGAATCAGATAAATTCACGTGTTCTTTAAAGACAGCTCATGCATTCAACCAACTCCCAGGTGGGCCTGGCTGTGGAAAGGAAAGTTTGCTTGAGCACTTAGCGCCAGTGTCTGATGAGCAGACAAAACACCAACTGCAGACCGGGGACCCCCAGTTCTCAACCAGTTCATGGCTCTGAGCATCTTCTTTCCACACACTGCGGGTAACGCTTTACATCTGCAATCCCCTCCCTAAACCCATCTTGTTCCTGGCTGAGAAGATACCAGATGTGGGAACTATTGCATGATAGAAGAATTTGTGCTGTTAAATCACAGGATTCTGAGCACTGCAGATGATCACAGTGCGGTGCTGCCCTGAGAAGAAAGGACGAGTGACTCTTGGTGTTCCCTGCTGCTCACTGCCCTGATCCTGCCCACCCTCATGTTCCAGCCACTCAGACCCCGGCCAGAATGACTGAGACAGGAGGGTCTCTTAAGGATGTTTTGTTTTGTCCAGATACCTTTAATTTGCTTATATACACAGATTTCATAAGAGGAAGCACTTGATTTCACCGATGACACGATTTCTCCAGTAACGCATCTCACCAAGATTGCCAATTGACAGTCCCCTTAGGATGAGAGAACGTTCATGTTGAACAAACCATGAACACTTGTAGTGATTGAAACTGGGGGTTTTTCAGACAAGCACCATCTGCCTCCTGCGCCAGAGACTCAACAGAATTATGTCTCAGACATTATGGCAACAACAGCTCATCCCGCAGCGATGGGTCACTCAGAGCGAAAACAATCCCGTATGGACACCGTGTCCAGCAGCAGATGGGGCACTCAGGAGAAGGTGAATCGCGATTTACATCCCAACACCAGCCGAGGCCCGCAGACAAAGGCCGCGGGCTGACATGGGAGGGGACGGGCCTTTCGTTCTCCTTCTTTGCTTCTCTTTTCCTTTCCTACACCCTTATTTCATCTCCTCTCCCTCTATGAGCAGTATAACCTAAGGCTTAGAGCCACAAAACTCCTTTGTGTAAACCCTTTGGCTGTTAAACTGTTCACCAATTTGGCTTAAGTAGCGTAAATCTTCCTGCTAATTGGGCCAAGCTGCAAAATAAAAGGTGTTGGGGTTTTTTTGTTTATGGTCCTTGAGTACCCCATATACTCTTTTCTAACTAAGGGGACCTGAATCGGAGTCACCTCCCCACACACGGACAGCTGGGGACGTTCTGCAATGAAAACTTGTATGGAGAGGGGAACACACTGAATAGGTCAATCCAGCATTTAATAAAAGCAATGGAGTTAGCTCTTGAATTAACATTGATAACATGCTCTGCTATATTGTGGCCAGTTGCGATTGGAAACAGCGCAGTTACAAGTTCGGTGTGCATGGTCCTCTGTATACACGAAGACATCCAGCCAGCTTTAGTCACGCACCTGATCTTTCCTTCGTGTTACAGATCTCTGCAATGAAAGCTGGGAGCAACAAACATTCAGCTTTCTGATGTGTCATTAAAGAGATTTTTCTGCATTTACTACAACCTTGACCGAGCCTGTACCTGATTGCTTTAACTGGCATTAGATAAGTCATTGAGTAAGCAGTCAAGTCAGCCCGCGAGAAGACACGGAGAGGTGACAAAGTTGTAAGTCCCTAGGATGCTGGCACACCAGCACGAACACAGGCAAGCAGAAGCCTCCAACGCATTGGCAGAAATATCCTACTCAGGTACAGCAGGCAAATGCAACTTATAATGGAACGGTTACAATATGCTTGGTAGAAAAAAGCTGAGGTTCCGCTGCCTCAGGCGCACAGCGGTTACTGCTGTGTCTGGTCTAACCCAGATCCAGTAGTGAGCTACACGTGTTTATCTTGGTTTGATATTTGTAGTGCACGTGTTAACGTACAGATCAATATACAAGACAAGGTCTGATGAACAAAATCTCTCTCTGAAAGATCCTGAAGTGATCACTGGAGTGATTTTCAAGGCAAAGATTCTGTCTGTCTCCAGCTCCCAGAAGACTTCAGAGGTGAAATTCTCTATAAATCCTGAGGGGGAAAGAGGGGGTTGTAAGGAACATGAACCTGAAGAACATTCAGTAGCTCTCCCGGGCGCTCTGTGACGGAGCCTCCCCTGTTCACCAGCTCCTGAGGCTCCAGGGGCTGCAACACGGGGCACAACGCGCTCACAGACTGAACCTGCGCTGAGGGAGAAAATGCCTTCCTGATGAAGCTTTAACATCAACACACCAACTATTGCTTGTCCTTCAAGGAAACTATCTTGTTATAAGCATTTATAGCTCTATTGTCTATTTATGCTTTTAGCAATAAGCGCTTTTATCCACATTTCATTTTGGTGCACCTGGTAAGACATGTGATTGAAGGTGACAGATAAGAGCAGGGCACTCTTTTAATCCCTAAGACAGGACCCTGGGAAAACTTCACAGGAATCAGTTCTTCACTACATTGCTGCTCCTTGCATTCACAGCCCAGCAGAAAAGCACGGGCCGAGGTGAGAACCGCCCGCAGAAGGGGCTGCCAGACACTGTTCTGGCTGATGCTCTGCCAGGACGTGCTTCGTTTTCTGTCCGGTGCTGTGCGGGGGGAACACGGAACATCTGCACGAAAAACCTGCGCTTGGCTCGTGCAGCGTCTGTGTCACGGGAACCAACAGCCACGTCCCATCGCTGACCTCGCGTGTTCACACAGCTGACTCAGTGATCGATACAGGTTTATCTGCATTACAAGCACAGCCGAGCCAGGTCAAGAGTGCTTCTTAAGAACCATTTTCAAAATGATCTTTCTAGACAATAGAGACTGATTTATCTTAATTTGTCTTACCTAAAAGCTAAGAAAGTATTTAATTTCTAGTAAGAAAGATGCCTAATTTTCTTTTGGCTATTAAAAATTGTATTAACCTCCAAAAATAAGAGAGTAAATGTCTGTTAACACTTTTTCCTTTTATGCTGATGTGAAGAAAATTCCTCTCTCATCCCGGTACTGTCAAACAGGATGAACATTTACAGAGAATGAGAGTGGGGAGTGATGAAAAAGTCAACAGCTTTTGCAGTCAGTTTGTATAAATTAAGATAAACGTGATATTGAAGCAAACCCAAATGTTTCTAACGTTCTCCTATAGAATCTCCTGCTGCTGTACAATAAGATACACTCTCAGACTATGACAACATTAGTCCGTGTCTTTGTAAGGCGCAGTCTTTTTCCTACCATATCATGCATAGGTGCCACACTTCTATATAGCCAGGTAACTGCTCATCTAAGGTGCATTTTGAAACATACCTTATCCTGCTTTGGAACCTGTGCCGAAATGGAAAGCAGTTGCTCTGTATCCAGGAATTTTGAGATAACTGTAAAACAAAAGTAAACAGATCAGAAATTGAATGGAAATCATAACAAAATCTATTTTTTTTTTTTATGAACTTTTGTTAATCTTTTTCTTCCATTCTATCTTCACAAATTATTTACCAGGGAAAAAACAGGTTAAAAATTGCTGCTATCTAAATTATGTTGTCATAACTACACAGACTGTACCGAAGCATGTAGCGATTATTTTACAGGTGGACATATATCAATTTGGTAATATTCTTTTAGTGTGATTGAATCACACGTCTCTTGTGATAAAGATCAAGATGACACGATCCAGCTCCAGGTGCACTGACTCATACTCTGCTGTTGTGTTCTGTTTAGTTTGTCTGGACCACTATGAAGCAACAGGAAAAAACACCCATACACAACAACAGAACATCAGTGATGCCTTTATTTGTTTTTAATGTATACATTATGTACACCTGAATACTTCCAACTAGTCACAGAGGTAGAGACAAACTCACATTCTTTGAAAAAGGTATTGGCTGACTTCTACCCATTTAATCTGAGAAATTCGCTTTTCTTAGCAAAATCCTTGACAAAAACATCACTATCATAATAAAGATTATTTCCACTACGTGTCACCTGGCAAATAATTACAATTCAAACATATTGAGTCACGTTGCATACTTTCACAGATTAGAAAGAAAGTGTTTTAACATAAATTGAATATGATGCATTAAAAATAAACTACTACTTAGTTGAATACACTCAGAAAACCAAAGACGGTAAATGTCAAATGAGGGTTCCAGGTAAGAGTACCCTACAGATTTGAAGCGCGCTTTGGGGACACCCAGCGCCTCCTGTTCACTGTACATTATGTGAACTGCAGCAGCTGAGACCCTGGGATGTGTGACCTGCAAAAACCATGAACATTAAAGTAACGTTTATAAATCACAAACATGTTATTTGGCTTCTTTATGGACTGAAAGTGACAGGAGTGAAGCATCTAAACGTGATCTGTCCCACATTCATTCTTCACCACCCTGCAGCGGTTCTAGCAGGAGCTTCACACGTTTTCCCCCATTTAAGAGTTTAGATGCCAAAATATCCCAATAAGAACCATAATGCTTGTTTACATCTAGAATTGTCTTAAATATACGTCCTCCTATGCATGTTACAGAACACTGTAACCCTGCTTTGTATATTAACATGTAAAACATGCCACTAAAACCGTATCAATTAACTGACTAGACAAAGTTTTCCTCTGGAATTTAACACGTGCATTAAAACTCCTCCAAACCGAAGCCCAGCTCTACTAGGCCGTCCCACAAGCGCAGGGCTTGAGCTCTGGTTTGAGCCCGATGCCGCACTCCCCGCGCCGGGCTGCAGTACCGCGCTGTGGCCACCGGGCGGCAGCACCAGCGACACCCGGCGGGCGGTGCACCGCGGGAGCACCGGGGCGCCACCGCGCATGCGCGGAACCGGGGCTGAACGTCCGCGTGCGTGCGGGGGTGACCTGCACCGGGGTGACCACCCGGGATCACCCACAGCAAACGAGTCACCCGGGACAACGCGGAACAGAGAATCCGCTCTAGAGAACCACCCCACCCAGAGAACCCTCCTCGGCGGAACCTCCCGGCGGCCCGTTCGAGCTCTCTAGTGCCCTATTTGCGTAGCCACGCCTCTGATTTGCATTTCTCCGCCCCATCCTCGCCCCGCCTGTCGTTCCCACGCGCCCCGCCCCTCCTCTTATCTCTCGCAATCTGATTTGCAGGCTTCGAATCTCAATTTGCATTCTCCCCGCCTACTCACCTCCCTGCCCAAGCCCCGAGGAGATTTGCATATCCGGCACGACGCTCTGCTCTGTTCTGTTTCTATTCGACCCCATCTATTTCTATTATTTCTACTTCTATTAATTCTCGTTCTATTTCTTTTCCTGTTTTCTGTTTCTTTCCCTGCGAAGTACAAACCACACCTGATCTCAGAGATGTCCAGTGTAACCTGCAGCTGCTTTTGGTAAATATGAGCAGAACTTTACAGCACACGGTTTTCCCAGCAACATGAAGCAGAGAGCGTATTCAAAAAAAAAAAAAAAAACACACAAACACAAAGACGACACACAGCCTTGTAAGTCGGGTGATTAATTCTATTCAGTACGCTTTTACTTAAGTTAGATTACAAGAAAACTAAATTGGGCTCGCCCAGTGCCCTGTGAGTAGTAAAAACCACCACCACACAGTCAGTCATTCAGCAGAGAGCTCGCAGCAGCTCCCCGGCTGCCGCAGTTATGGAACGAAGCGTCTGGCTCGCACACAGAGCCCCCCAGCCCCTGCTCCCACCGCTGAGCAGGTGCGGGTGCCGTTCTGCTCCCTGGGGGCAGCTCAGGCCTTTCCCTCAAGTGCACCCGCCAGAGACATTTCCGGGTAAGGATGAGTTTTTTAATCCTTTCTATAAACAGAATTTCTTTGCATTTTAAAAACCTTGTACATCACTGACATTGACTCCTATGTCTCTTTTTACACATACGTATGTATTTAGGGAATATATTTGATTCATATATATCATCTATTTCCACTGTAATATATATCTACTTAGACATCTACACACTTGCGTATGCATTTACATGTATATATCTGCTTAAACTTATACAGAATATCTGTTTATGCTTATATATATCACCACTTATTATCTAGAATATCCATTTATACTTACGCACCTGTTTAGCCTTCTCTTTGGACACAAATATCTTTCTAGACTTGCAGATGTTGGCATATTGTTACAATCATATTATTACATTTATGTATATTTAGACAGAGCTATCGATTCACACTTGGCGTGTGGCACGATGAGCAGTGACACGTGGCCAGCTGCACGGCTCAAGCACGAGGGACACCCCGACCTGCCAGGGAAAAGCGCCACTGAGAGCCAGACAGAAACAAAGTACGTCAGAGCACGCTGTCAAATATTGGGGAAACACTCATAGCATCCAGTTGCCTCTCTTTTTCAGTTTTTAGAACAAATACCCATCTGCTTAAGTACACCTAATAAATTATATGCTGCACCTACTCAACAATTACTCTTAACTATGGAAGTCAACATGTAAATTAGACCATTTTATTTGCTTTAAGTTTCATTGATAGGAAAATCAGTGAGATAGAAGACATGGGTTTACTTTAAAAAATAAATAAATATCCCCATTCCTGCAGTGCAGCATAAGGCTACGAAAAAGGAGCGTCAGACTCACGAACACTTTTGGCTGCACTGCAGCACACAGGGGAACACGTTTCTGTGACCGTGACAGCTCGACTGTCGCAACCGGGAACCCAAAGCCCAGCGGTGCCACCAACCTTTGCCAGGCCTGCTGTGCTGGGCTCTGCGGAAGGAAATGGACTTTGGTTGGTTGTTTCAAAGAAAATGAACAGTCCTGTTGTTGATGAGGCCACTGCCCACTACATCACCTGGGAAGATCCACTCGGAGGGCAGGTTCATAAAATGCAGCTTCTTGGAATGAGGAATGCTGCCGTTTTGGAAGATTTCTTACCAACTGAAGTCAGAACTACACACTGTAGGTTAAGAGAAAAAAGTCACTATTGAAACAATAACTCATCCAAACCACACATGGACTCACCGCCACCAGTTACGAGGCTGAAAGTGCTTCTTGGGATCACCTGGCAAACACGCAGAACAAAACCGATTTGCCCAGGTGCCTGTATCTCTGTCAGCTTTTTGAGTACTATTCTAAGATATTTTAAAAACCTATTGAGTGAAAAAGAACAAAGCATTTGTCATTGAATCAGGTTGTTTCTTCTGGACATCTGAACTCTTACAAACACCTCCTTTCCTCTTTTAGTACAAAATCATTTCCATAGTATCATTCAATAGTAAGCCCACAGAAACAGAAGATTACGCTTTCAGGAAGAGAAAATAACCAGAGGGAGGTGAGCTCTGCACAGGTGTACCGTGCTCCAGAACAGACCTTATTTTTAGTACTCCTGGTAAAATATTTCGTATTAAAAATATAGAAGGAGAGTCGGTGCATTCTTAATGTTAACTTTAAAGTCCACTCTACAAGTACCTGAGGAAAAGTGCAGACACGCGTCCTAGCCGTACCTTGTACGGGCAGACCGCTCTGGATTCCTTCTGTCTGTCTGGTACTTCTGTAGCAGAAGACGGGGCAACCGCGGTGAAACGGTGGCAGCAGACATCCAGCTGAAAGAGGAAAAGCCCTTCAGAACAAAGCTGGAGAGGAACCTGACACTTCCTTTTTTCTTGTGAAGGCTACAGTTGAGTGGAGAAAAAAGTATTTTGCACCATCTTCAGTACAGCTGTTGATACGGCCACTGGAGCGTTTGCGTTTTTTGGATAACCAGGCCATTTTTGACTCATTGGCAGTCTGAGTTCCCTAGAACACATTTTCCCAGATACACACAGAACACAGACACAGATATCACCCAAGTATAGCCAAGATTTCCTTCCTCGCCCTGGATGCTGTCATTGAAGAGCCCAGCAGCCCATCCGTCCTCGTGAACCGCCCCACTGGAAAAAAACAAAAATTATCTTTTCCAGGCTGTTTCTTCAAAGGGTAAAGATATTTTAAATTGCAGTTATCTTTTCCAACAAAGTGATTTTGTGATTCCTTTGAAAAGGAGGGTAAGCTTGCCAGAGAAAGATAGCGACAGGGAGCAAGACAAGGTGACACAGAGAGAGGGGCAAAAGGGCCAGGGAGCAGGGCAAAGGGAAGAAGAGGCCAAAATGAGAGACAAGGAGCAGGAGACAGAGACGGTGGGAAAAATCCTAGAATGGGCAGTGGGAGAGACAGACAAAGGAGAAGTGGGCGCCGGGCTGCGGGACAGAGACAGGAAGGAGGAAACGCAGTGACAGGGAGCAGGGCAGAGCGACAGAGAAACAAAAACAAAGAGGGAAGAGGACAGAGAAACCAGGAGTAAGACAAGGAGAAGGGCAGAGAAACAGGAACCGGGCTGGGTAGGGAGCAGGACCAAGAGATGGGGCGAGGATGGAGATGGAGGAAGAAACCTGGGATGGCCAACAGGACAGGGAAGAATATAACTGTGGGTAGGGAGCAGGACACAGGGATACAGCGAGAAACAATGGGACAGGGAGCAGCATTAAAGGTCAGAAAGAATAAGAGATGAACAGGAAGGAGGAATGGAATGCCGAGATGCTGAACAAAAAACGCCAGCAACAGTGAGCGAGACAAACGAATAGAGAGAGAAGGGCAAGGCAGGAAGAAGAGAGATAGGAAGGTGGGAGATAAGAGCTGCACGTACAGGTACTGAGAAGAAAAGAACAGCAGGGAACAGGCCAGAGAAACTGTGGGGAAAAAAAGAGACTATGCAGATCAAGACAAAGATATGGAAAAGGGAAAAACAGCTATAGAAGATGGAGCAGGACACAAAAATAGAGAGAAAAGGAGAGGTATAGGGAAGCAAAATTTTAAAATAATAATAATAAACCAAAACCACCACCAAGGAGGGGCAGGGAGGCACTAGGACGTGCAAGTGGGGGACGAGGCCCCGAGGGCCAGGGACTCACAGCGGCTCTCGCTTTCGGTGGCTGCCAGGAGGCTTCTAACAGCTCAGACGCTCCCGTCTCCTTCTCTCCTCCCTTCCTCTCCGGTAACTCGGGGCGCTCGGCCGTCCTCAGCCTAGGAGAACACGGTGGGGTGTCAGGGCTCCTACGAGACGAGGCTTCGGGGACATGGAGCCTCGCTGGCTCGCTCGCCAGGCAGCCGTCCCGCTCGAGGATACGCGCACGGACCCTGCCGCGCACGTTGGCCCCCGGCCCGCCGCACGCCGCGCAGAGGGAGCCTTCGCCACCCGGAGAGAGGGGCTCGCTCTCTCGCCCGCCGCAGGAAGCGGACGTAGGGCCGACGGCCCCGCATTTCTTCCTCTTAACCTCTCCCCAACCTCTCTGCCTCCAGCAGCAGCAGCCCCCGTCCACGCACGGGACGTGCTCCCCTGTCCCTTCTCCCGCCACGCTGCCAGACGAGCCTCGCCAGCCCGAGGCGGGCGCAGCCAACAGCATCCCCCGGGCTGGGAGCGAATGGCCACATCCTCAGCGCGGCCTCTGGGAGAGGGAGAGAAGAAGCAGCGGCCGTTAGCACCGTAGCTCATCCCTGCCCCAGCCTGCTCCTTCCGCAGGGGCCACCGGAGAGGTGCCGAGGGCCGGCTTGCTGCCTTCACGACGGGGCTAGGGAGCGGCCCAGGAACACGGGACGGGCTCGCAGGAGCTGCCGGAGCTGGGGGCGGCTGCACGGGGCGAGCGGGGCTGCGGGAGGAGGCTCGGGGGGAGCTCTGGCGAGCTGGGGACGCACCCGGCATCTGCCCCCGGCCGGCTGTTGCCTCCTGCTCCTCTCCCGCACGCTGGGGACGGAGGACGGCGCCGCGTCTCCCACCCGGGCGCTGCTCCCCAGGTTCCATTCCCCGCCTGGGCTGGGGGGTCTGCTGAGCATCGGGCGTTCACAGCTCCCCCTCAGAAACACAGAAATTCCAAATTAGAGTTCAGCCTCTGAAAAAAATAGAGCAGGAGAAAGCAGAGGAATTAGTCAGAAGAAGGGACAGGAGAGCAGCTGAGCTAACGGAGGATTCGAGGGAAACGGGCCACCTCAAAACACAAGGCATCCTCAAAAAACCAGAGCAACTGCAGCAACGCCAGACAGCATTAAGACAAACTGACACCGTTTAGGACACGCTCAGCATAAAAGCAAACACATCCAGCGGTGCAGGAAAGCATCTCGCCCCTTCCCCACAGCACCGCCACAGGACACAGCCCTGTGAGGCCACGGGATGGGCTCGTACTGAAACGGAGAAATAAGCTTGACAGCAGAGTCAATTACACCGTTAAGCAGGCAATGTTCCTTTCATCTGCACTGGGGAGCTCTGGGGGTCGTCCTCTGTAAGTGCGCCCACGACTGGATACTCTTGCATTGCTTATAGTCACACAGCTGCTACACATTAATTACAATTGTTTTAAATTTTAAACATACAATATATCTAGCCTAAGAAATAATTGATGAAGTTAGTTATAAATGTTTAGTTTCTCACTGACAACACATCTATTAGTTAAATATAAACTAAGCTCTCAGCTTCTAAACAATGTGTTATTAAATCTTCTGTCTCCCTCTTGTCGTGCAGAAGGATCTAAAAGGTGAAAAACATCCCCTCATCGTGCAGGCGGTCAGAAAGCATTTACCTCACGTGAACCGGTTAATGAAGGGTACATCTTCTATAACTTCATCGCAGTATACATTAACTTGGTAGCTTCTCTTGAATTCCCCCCTTTTCAATATACTTGCAAACTCTTTGGCAGTATAAATCTACGAAATATTATCATCTCGTGTTGTGGTACAGCACAATTATTTGTTACCCACTAGCGGTACCAAACAGAACACTGTAGCGTAATGTAAGTAAAAACGACTAGCATCAAAATCAGAGTCCTAAGATCAATGCTGACAGAACTGCGAAGACGCAGCTCCTGCCGGTTCTGACGTTGGTTTCTGGCACTTCTGACCGCTTCGGGTCAAACGGCGCCTCTTCCCCCGGCCGTGCGCTGCAGTACCCGAGTTTCGCCACAGGGCGGCAGCACTGAGACCGCCGCGGCAGCCCCGGGCGAGCGGTCGTGCCGCGTTTCGCGGGAACCTCGCAAAATAAACCCCAGAACGCTTAGAGATAATGGGCTAGCAGACTTGATTTAATCTTTATTTACCATTGTAAAAATAAAGCTTTCCCCCTTTAATTTTTGTCATGTATTGTAATTCATAGAGATATTGGAGCCCGTCCTACCTGAACTGTAGAAAAGACAGCAGCCATGTCTATTTTTAAATAAAGTCTAAATCAATTTGGGAAACAGGTAAAGGGGTGTAGCAAATTGTGGAGAGTCTCTGGCTGTGTGCTGTGAACAAGCCAGGGCTTGATGCGGCTGTGCTACACGGAAGGATTTCCCTGAGACACCAGAGACAAAAGGAAAGTAAACAGAAGCCGCTCTGCCCTCGACCCAGGCTGCAGGAGGGGCGTTGCCGCTGCGCATGAACAGTCTGTGAACAGTGCCCTGCAGCCAATCACCATAGTGGGGGGGATGAGTGACTGTGAGTGTAACCAATTGTAGCCTGCGCTTGCCGCATGGCCTTTTGGTATAGAGTATATAAGGCTTGGAAAAACGTGGTCTCGGGGACATTGATATTCAGTGTTGTTTAAGAGTTCATTAAAGAGTACGGATGGTAAATTCACATTGAATTAGACTCCTTACTCTCGCCCGGCCCGCCCGTTCGATCAAAGAGCTTATGCCGGCGTCTGGATTCGTCGAATTTGCTACCGCCACATTTGGTAGCAGAGGATGGTTCGTTAGCAGAGCATAACGCTTCGGATCTACATATGGTAGCAGAAGGATGGATCGTTAGCAAAGCATAACGCTCCGGATCGAAATTACTGCGGTAAGCAGCGTTCATAAAAACGGAGCCAAGCCGGGGTGTGGGATAGTGTGCTTAGTCCGGTATCAAAAGACGGGCACCAGTCGAGCTGGCCACTCGCATCCTACGTTAAGACCGCGCTGATAAGATAATGGATATTGAAACAGCCGCGGCACTGCTGACGACTATTCTCTCTAAGAGAGGTATTGAATCGTCACAGGAAAAGCTAATCACATTGATTTTTTTAGCTCAGAAGTGGGGACACTTTGGAGAAGTTCCACTTTTGTTTTCCCCAACAGAATGGAGATCAGTGGGGGACACTATGTGGGACAAAACTATCAGAGGGGAAGAAGAGAAAGAAATTAAAGCTGTGAGAGAATTGTGGAAAACCGTATTAGAATCATTAGAAATTATGAAATCGGAACAACGTGCCGCCCTAAGAGCCGCGGAGGCGCTTGTCCAAGAACAAACCTGGACTGATAAAACTTGTCCAAAAGAAAAGAGGGGCCTGTGGGCTACTCTGTGGGGTCTGCCTGCCGTTCGGGGTGGTCGCGGGGTCCCGGCTCAGCCAATACTTTCACAATCCGATCTGCAACGCGGATTAGAAACTGCGCGGCTCGTAAACAAAGGACCGGAAGTTTCCCCCTCCGAGTCTCTGGGACAATGTGCCAAGAAGGCGGAAGTGCAACTAGTCGACTGTCCGGATGTGGGAGGCCCTGAGTGCCGCCCTCCTCCTACCGCTCCGCCTCTGCCCTGCCCCGAGCCGGACGCCCCCCCTCCCTCTGAGAAAAGCGTGGAGGCCGGGCCGGCGCCGGCGCCGGGGCCGGGGCCGCCTCAAACTTTGCCTCCGCAAGCACCCGCGGAAGTTTTTTGTGAGCCTCCTCCTACATCATTGGGCTCACCCCAAGCAGTAGAGCAGTTACTGCAAGTCATTACCAACAAGCTTGAACAACTTAACTTAAGAGTGTCAAATGTAGAGAAAAATAAGGAACAAATTGAGTTTCAAAAACCAGCTTGCCCTTCACAAACAATGCAATCAAAGGTGCCTATAGACTCTACTGACCAGCCGCAGCCCCGACGTAGCAGATGGTCAGGGGTCATCAAAGATGCCATTCTAGAAGGTGATTGGTCTCCAGCAAAATTAGCCCTACCGGTAATTCAAAATATGAACACTCAGACAGCGGTATGGGAACCACACGATTGGAAAATTTTGCAGCAAGCAAAACAAACAATCATGAACTATGGTATACGTTCAGCAGCTACCAGACACAAAGAACATCTCCGAACCTGTATCACAATCAGCGACCAACTGTGAACCAGGCTTCTTTCACCTCAACAAGCCAAGCACCGCAGGAAGCCTCGGAGTTGATGTGGAGACAGCAGTAGATATAACATTGACCAATACTGCAATTCACAGAATACCAACGAATGCTAAAGGACCTTTATTTAGACAAGATAGTCTCATTGGAGGCCTATTGATTGGCCGTTCTTCTGCTAGTATCAAAGGTCTTATAGTAATACCAGGTATAATTGATGCAGATTTCACAGGAACTGTTCAAATCCTGGCCTACACTCTGCATCCGCCAATTTTTATTCCTTCTGGGAGTAGAATAGCTCAGGTAGTAGCACTGGAAAACTGCCTACCGATGCTTCCAGGAGTCCCTCCAGCATCCTCAACAGAAAGGCGTGATAAAGGATTTGGATCGACAGGTCCTGCAGTTTGCTTCACCTCATCAATGACTCAGCGTCCCATGTTACGTGTGCAACTATTTCAATCTGATTCTACTGTTGTTGTAGAGGTAAATGCAATGCTTGATACTGGAGCTGATGTCTCCATCATTAGTCAATTCAAATGGCCACGAAATTGGAAACTTCAAAAATCAATCTCTTCCACTGTAGCTGGAGTAGGTGGTCAAACTACTCCAAATATAAGTGTTGATCCCATTTCGATTAGTTTCCCTGAAGGTCAATGTGTTACCCTTAGGGTGTATGTAATGGAATTGCCAAGCAGCCTTGAGGCGCTTATTGGCCGTGACGTCTTGGGGCAACTTGGTGCCATGTTAACTACTTCACCTTTTCCTTAGTGGTCACTGGAAAGCAGTTTCCCAACCCTCCATTGACCTGGTTAACAGATAGCCCAGTTTGGGTTGACCAGTGGCCATTAACAGAAGAGCAACTGCAAAAGGCACGTGAATTAGTAGAAGAGCAATTAGTTGCAGGCCATATCAAGCCTTCTACTAGTCCATGGAATACCCCAACTTTTGTAATACCAAAAAAGAGTGGAAAGTGGCGATTATTACATGACTTGCGAAAGGTAAATGATCAAATGCAAGCCATGGGTGCTTTACAGCCTGGATTACCATCACCTGTAATGTTACCAGAATATTGGCATATTCTAATTATAGATTTAAAGGATTGTTTCTTTACCATTCCTTTACATGAACAAGATACACAGCGTTTTGCATTTACACTGCCTTCAGTAAACAAAGCGGAACCAGCTAAAAGGTATGAGTGGGTAGTGCTACCGCAAGGTATGAAAAATTCTCCTACACTGTGCCAAATGTATGTTGCATGGGCACTTCAACCTATTCATGCATCATGGAAACAAACAATTATTTATCATTATATGGATGATATTCTGTTCTGTCAACAAGCTGAGTTCACAGAAAGTTCCATAGTCCAAATTACGATCAAACTCAAAGAAAAGGGGTTGGTCATAGCTCCAGAGAAAGTTCAAAAGTCTGCACCTTGGAAATACCTTGGTTGGTCCATTTGTGATGCACAGATTCGTCCACAAAAAATTGAATTACATACTGATTTACAAACTTTAAATGATGTCCAAAAATTGTTAGGGGACATACAATGGATTAGAAATTGCGTAGGCATTACTAACAATGATATAGCACCTCTTACTTCACTTCTAAAAGGAGGTGATCCAGCTAAGAAAATAAGCTTAGAGTCCGTGCATCTCAAATGTCTTTCTGATATTATACAAAAAGTACAGACAAATTGGTCTAGCCGAAGACTTTCCGATCGACCAATTTCCCTCCTTA
Organism: Patagioenas fasciata; assembly: GCF_037038585.1. Taxonomy (NCBI): domain Eukaryota; kingdom Metazoa; phylum Chordata; class Aves; order Columbiformes; family Columbidae; genus Patagioenas; species Patagioenas fasciata. The sequence goes on along the minus strand of NW_027288556.1, from coordinate 113,514 downwards.
TTAGCAATCTAGAACATCCGTGTGCAATCATCTGCCAGTGGCAAAACAAAAACGGGGAATTCCCCATAGATGTTGCTACAGATTCTTCCTTTTGTGCCACTGTCAGATTGAAAACAGAAAATGATTTACGATTATTAGAGTGGATTTTTCTCAGTGTCCAACCAAAATTCAGTATTCAAACGAGACCAGAAGCAATTGGAGAATTGATTCGAAAAGGAAGATCTCGAATATTAGAAATTAGCGGTCAGGAACCAGATGACATCAGTATTCCGATAAATGGAGCCGATTTAGAATGGTGGCTGAGACATTCGATGCCTATACAGAATGCATTATTAGGATTTATAGGCAAGGTACATTCACGACAACCAAAAGGTAAACTATGGCAATTCCTTAGAACAAATCAGTGGTTAGAGAGAAGCAAAGTAAAAGCAAAACCTGTTGAAGGCCTTACAGTATATACAGATGCAGGAAAACGAAGACACCAGGCAGCATGTGTCTGGCAAGAGAATAGTCAATGGAAACAGCATTTAATTGAAGGTTCAAAAGAGGATTCATTGCAGACTTTAGAGCTCACGGCAGTAATATGGGCCTTAAATAATTGGCTGAAATCTGCTTTAAATGTTGTCACAGATTCTTTGTATGTAGCAGGTGTAATACCCAGAATGGAAAACGCCCTGTTAAGACAATCGAATAATCCTCGATTAGGAAAATTGTTTGTACAATTGAGAGCTATTTTAAATCAAAGAAAAGAACCCTGTTGTGTGATTCACATCCGCAGTCATCAATGGAATCTTGGTCTAGGTGAAGGAAATCAAATTGCAGATAGTTTAGTAAGTTCAGTACAGCACATGCCTCCAACAGATAAATTCCAACAAGCGAGACAAAGTCATGAGAGCTTTCATCAGAATGCCAGAGGTCTCCAAAGACAATTCGATTTAACTTTAAATGAAGCAAGAAGTATTGTACAGGCATGTCCTCAGTGTGGAAGCCAGATGTTAGGTATAGGAATTGGTGTCAATCCTCGAGGTTTAAAAGCCTTAGAAGTATGGCAAATGGATGTGACACATGTGCCAGAATTTGGAAGACTTAAATATGTGCATGTTACAATTGATACTTTTTCAAAAATGATATGGGCTACTGCTTTACCAGGGGAAAAAGCACTACATGTATGTAAACATCTTACAGCTTGTTTTGCTGTAATGGGTGTCCCAGAAAAGATTAAGACAGACAATGGCCCTGCCTATGTTAGCCAGAAAGTTAGAACTTTTCTAATGAAATGGGGAGTGAAACACGTTACAGGTATACCTCATTCCCCAACAGGCCAAGGAATCATCGAGAGAGCACATCAAATGATTAAAGGGTATTTGAGCAAACAGAAGCAGGAAGAGTTAGATTGTCAACAGCGTTTAGCAAAGGTGTTGTTTACCTTGAATTATTTATGTCTAACTGGAGATCATGAGGAGCCTCCTGTGATCATTCATCATTATCAGATCAGACTAGGAAGGAAAAACACTTTACCGGAATTCATGGTGAGATATCGTGATCCCACCACTGGATTGTGGAAGGGACCAGTACCTGTTATTTTTAATGGTAGAGGGTATATGTGTCTCTCCACAGATCAAGGTCCATTGTGGGTTCCAAGCCGAGCAGTAAAGCCGGAGTTGAAACAAACTCAACCAAGTCAACTCCCTGCAGCAGAACCCTCGGAGGTCACAGAGTGAGGTGTAACCTTTGCATTGATTTAGCTGTGACATGTATGCGTACTATAGTTATATAAGTAGATCTTTAAACACCACTACCTCTTGAGTAAGTTTATCAACACCCAGCACATCGTTTGTTATAAGTTGAGTATCTTTAAACCAAAGTTCTTGGAATTTGTTTAATCAATCCATTGCGATATTTAAATGGCAATGGAATACCTCAGGTTTATTGCAAAGTGCACTGTTTACGTTGATTGTTGTTGTTATTTATATGTTATGTATAAGTTGTTTTTTATCACATATCAAAAAAGGATTAGAACACACAGCTGATCAATCCTGGCTTGTCCAAAAAGAAAAAAAAAAAAAAAAAAAGGAGGAATTGTGGAGAGTCTCTGGCTGTGTGCTGTGAACAAGCCAGGGCTTGATGCGGCTGTGCTACACGGAAGGATTTCCCTGAGACACCAGAGACAAAAGGAAAGTAAACAGAAGCCGCTCTGCCCTCGACCCAGGCTGCAGGAGGGGCGTTGCCGCTGCGCATGAACAGTCTGTGAACAGTGCCCTGCAGCCAATCACCATAGTGGGGGGGATGAGTGACTGTGAGTGTAACCAATTGTAGCCTGCGCTTGCCGCATGGCCTTTTGGTATAGAGTATATAAGGCTTGGAAAAACGTGGTCTCGGGGACATTGATATTCAGTGTTGTTTAAGAGTTCATTAAAGAGTACGGATGGTAAATTCACATTGAATTAGACTCCTTACTCTCGCCCGGCCCGCCCGTTTGATCAAAGAGCTTATGCCGGCGTCTGGATTCGTCGAATTTGCTACCGCCACAGCAAATGAGGCACAGACGATCCTGTTTTATCTCAGAAGGCTTTGGCGTATTTACAGCTTTAGGCACAGCGTGTCCAATCCCGTATAAAATGCACTGTCCATACCAATTCAGCCTGTCCCCCGATATAAGGACATCAGGATGCCACCCTGCATTCACCAAGGGACAATCCTGATCTAATGTTCTCTGTGTATTCTACACCAATATCTGTTCGTCAACAAACCTTTTACTGGTTTCAATTTCTTTCCCTGATTGTCCTTTTTCAAATACAATGCGTATGTAACATTTTGTATTGTGTAATATGCATTATATAATAGACAATATATGATTTAAAACATATATCTTACTATATATTACATGTAGTGCATTGCTATACTACACATCTCAAGGTATACCCACCCAGACCTGTGCAGCATATTAATATTCTTTACAGTGGCCACCATTAATTACAATATTCAATCAGATTCCCCCTGGTAGCTTTCCCCAGGGAGTCAAACGATCCTTTTCCAATGTCACAAAATACAGCCGGGGGGGACTTCTTTCGAATCCCTCCTGTCCCTTGTCCACTACCTATTTCACAATCACAATAACAAACAATTGGTTAACCGTAAGTATTGGACTATAAAATCACCCAAGACACAAGTAACAACAAATCACTAAAGACACAAACAATTATACAATTGCTAAGGCACAAACAGCAAAATCACTAAAGGTACCTTTATCAAATTACTGTTCCCTTGTTTTTCTCTTTTATTTATTGTTTTCTCATTTTCCTCTTTAGTTTTTTATTTCTTTTTAATTTACCCAATTTACCAAAATGCGCAGACCCAATGCGCTGGTGTCGCCCACGTCTCGCGCAGGCAGCCTGCAAACAAACCAGACTATGAAAGTGCCTTACCTCATTGATGGGGTTTTAACCACGTCTCGAGCTGGCCCGAGGATCCGTGATCCCTTCCGGGAATTCCCCGGTGCCGGCACAAGGTCCCAGAGATCCTGGGGTCCACGGGAGGTCAGGCAGATTATCCCATCCTCGTCGCCAGAAAACGATACCGAAAAGTCGGCAAACAGACTCTCTAACACTGTTTTGAAAGTGTTAAAAAGCAGGCACTTTTATTACGGCGCGCTGGGCACTCGGGGGATCGCTCCTCTAATCCAGCGTGCGTTCCGCTTTCCTCTGGTTTTACATATCCTGGAACTCCTGAAACAGCAAAACACGCCAACCACTGTTTACAGACGTCCCGTGCTCTTTCACCAGTGCGTGCAGCCGCAACGAGAAATCTGGAATGAGCGTCTACAGAAACACTTACGTATTTACCCACTTCAGAACAACGCGTTACATCAGCTGGCCGTACTTGTCAGTAATCCCTCCTGGATTAACACCCTCTTTGGATGGCACGGGTGCCGACTGTTGGCAATCAGGGCAGGACATAAGAACGCTCCTGGCCTGATCCGTTGTAATTTGAAATTGTCGTTTTAACGACTTTGCATTCTGGTGAAAGAGTTTACGTGATAATTTAGCTTGCTCCAAGGCTTTAGGCACAGTAAGCGGCACAGCTCGTGCATCGGCCCTCCTATTGCCTTCCGCAAGAGGTCCTGGAAGGGCAGCGCGAGAGCGGATGTGCGCTGCATAAAAACCATGACGTCTATGATTTATTAGGAACCATAGCATTCTCAATTCAGCCATCAAAAGAGGATTATCCTCTTCCTTCAGAAAAGAAGCTTCCAGGCGGTTAAGTATGCCAGCTGCATAATATGAGTCAGTTACAACATTCAAAGGCTCATTACAGAACACTCAAAAGCGATCCTAACAGCTGTCAGCTCAAGAACTTGTTTGACCCTTGGTCTCCTTTTTCTACCTTGTGTTTGGAACACTGGGTATCTGAGTTTAGCCACATAATTACAACTTTACGTGAGCGACCAAAGGCATCAGTAAATACAGTCTTGTCACTTACTGGTCGTTGCTGACAGCAGCATTTGCCCTACAACGGTAAATTACCAATTTCAGCCCACAGTTTATGTTGGGGGTAATAAACTGATATGTTCCCTGCATATGTTGCCAATGCAATCTGGAAATTCACATCTTCAGTTAATTACCATTGCAAATTCTCCTTTGTTGTAGGAATAAATATACATTCAAAGTCTGTCCCATACATAGCACATAAACATTCTCTGCCTTTAATTATTGGGTTTGCATACATTTCTTTTATTATCCAAACTGTTTTCATTGGTGTGTGAGCTAGAAAAACCCATTCCAACTCTTAAAGAATCACTTAATGACTTGTCCCATTGAAACGGTACTGCAAACGGTTGGACGGTATTGGCTATGAGTGCCAGCCAAACTGGCAGCTGCAAATTGCGTCCCCATCCCTATTTTTGTTCAACAGCATCGAATACTTTCTATATGGCCTGCTGAGCTTTGTCATCCAATACCTGAGTAGACAATAAATTCAGGTCTCCTTTCAAAAGTGTAAAAAGTAGACACAGTTCCTCTGTGGCAATGCCCAAAATAGGTCGGAGCCAATTTATGGCTCCTAGCAATTTTGTAAGTCATTTAAGGTCATGATATTATGGAATTTAAGAGTTACTGGCTAAGGAATGATTTCTTGTTCTGTTATTTGCCACCCCAAATATTTCCATGGAGCAGTTTTCTGAATTTTTTCTTGTGCAATTTGTAATCTAGCCTTTTGTATAGCGTTACATAGGACTTGCATTACTTGTTGTAGTTCCTGCTCTTATAACATGACAAGCAAGATATCATCCATATAACGACAGATACAAGCTGCGGGGTACAGCTTCCTCACAGGTTGTACAGCTGCTGCAACTACTGTCTTGCAAATGGTTGGACTATTTCTCATCCCTTGTGGTGATACCACCCAATGCTATCTCTTCATAGGCTCCTCTTGATTAAGTGAAGGAACACAAAATGCAAATCTGGGGGCATCCTCAGGATGTAGCAAGGTGGCACAGGTGTCCATGCCATAATTTTGATTTCACCTTGATAATCAGAGTCAATTACTCCAGGTAAAACAAACAAACCCAATTTGGTAGTAGATGATCAACCTATTAACAAAGCATGCACACTAGGCACTAAAGGCCCCCACACTCCTCTGGGAATAAGCAATACCACAGCAGTAATTAATTATCATCACTGACGGGCTGGCAGCCAAGTCCAGCCCTGCACTTCCAGCTGTTCCAGGGAAGAGATCTCGGGTCATGAGTTTAGACTTGAATTTATTTGATGGGGGCGGGGGAAGTCCTGTCCCCCACCTCCTGGGAAGGGTTAATTGGCTCCCCCTTTACATTAATCCTTGAATGATGTTCACTCACACAGTGCTTGCCCTTTCCCCATTTTGGACGACCTCTAGGAGGTACAGCCTTCGAAGTCTGGCGTGCATACTTTGTGTAATCTTTCTTTACACGACCCAGTGTCCCACAACAAAAACAATTCGATTTCAGTTCTGTTCCCAATACTTGTAACTGTGCTGCTAAAGCAGCAGCTAGAGAGCTGGTATAATGTTCAGTTGACTTATGTTTTGACACACTCTCATATCTGCTATAGTACACCTTTCCCTATTCCCCAAATCCTGCAACACACGCTGACAATCAGCATTAGCATTCTCAAAAGCCAATTATTTTAGTAACAACTCATGCGCTGTGTCATTATCAATTTGTCTCTCCAAAGCAGTTTGCAAGCGGTCTAAAAACAGCGCATAAGGTTCCTGTGATCCTTGCAAGATTTTTGAAAAGGACGTATTGGCATCTCTCCCAACCTCCAGTAACTTCCGAACCACTTTCATTGCTAGTTTTGCTATTACACCACATATATATCTCTCTGGGTTACGCAACTTGATTATCTGGCAAAGCGTGGGCACATTCCCCAGCTAAAGGACTGCAATCAATCCATCTCATCCGATATGCATTATCAACGGTCTCTGTAGTACAGTTCTCCCAAAAATCAGATAACTACTAGTCAATATACTGTACGGTTAAGATCATTTTCAACAAAGAACGCCAGTCATGTGGAGTAAGTTCGTAAGAGGAGCTTAATGCTTCAAAAATGTATAACAAATGATAAAGTAACCCCATTTTCTTTAGCTAATGTTGGTAATTCCTTTACAACATCATACGGTAGCTGCTGAAAGCCTGGAGATTGCTGTTCACAACAGATCACTGGCCATGCCGTAACCACTTTCGAGTCTCCTGTTTTCAAAGCCTCTTCTCTACCTTTATCCCACATGGTTTAATTAGTGTGCACTTTCGGTTGCAAAGTAACATCCGGGGGGAATAAATCAGGCTCTTACTCTGGGTCCGTCGGGCCAGGATCAAGGGGCTTGTCAGGCGACTCCCACAAACCATCATTTGCCAAAAGTGTTCACTGTAGTGTACATGCAGGGGCTTTGTTATCAGCCAATCCTTTATCCACTACTACATCTGTGGTCAGTGCATTTTTGCCTAATCTATCTACAGGATCCCCCTCCTTCCCTGGCAAGGGAGGAGCAGAAGGTTCACAATTAGTTGCAACCCGCGCAACTACTTCCTTCTGAGTCGCTATTAAAGCAGACATAATTTTTGCCCAAGTAGATAAATATTCACAAGCAGCTTTATCTCCAGTTGCTGCCTGTTCATATAATTCTCGTTCAACTTTCTGCCATGCCTCCAACTAAAATGTACCAGTTGTAGGAAAGTCCAGCACATGATCAGCAAGCCTTTCTTATAAAGTCATTAATCGGACTACTGGTACATTGTGATTTTGCTTTCTTAATAAAAGTTGAAGGACATCTAGGGTTTGTTTGGTTCAAGGGATAACTTCCCTCCTATGGTTCCAAATTGCTCATCTTTTCTTGCTGATGGGCGCACGCTGTGGTTTCTGTTTCCTGGCTCTGTTTCCCTGTCCTTGTTCAATTGGGCTTTGCCACCAGAACGGCTGCTGCCTTTACAGCCGCACTCAAAGTCCCTGTTCGGGTGCCATTTGTAGCGAATGTGGCACCGACTCTCTTTTAAGGTGAGACAAGAGACATTTGTTACAAACTCAGGTTTGCATTTATACTCGCTATGATGCTTGCTCAAGCATTTGCTGATTTGGTAAGTTCGTCATAACATAAGTGATATATTGTTACTGCCATAAAAGCACCGTTGTCTATACCACAAGCTACCCCCGTCATCCCCCTTGATGTATCATTCCTGTACCAATCCCTCTGTCCTCGATGTATCACGTAGCATACAGTACTTGCTTCTTGTGTTATTCCACTAATGATTGTTCTCACGCTGTCAACTCCCACAGTTTCTCATAGGCCCAATGTCAGAATACTGCCACAATCACCTTTCTCCTTCCTTGAGCTCTCCTGACCTGCGGTTCCACCACCGTTGTCTTCTTTCTTGATCCCTCTTGACTCACAGGTGCCCTCCAATCCTCTTTCTCGATCACTCTTCCTCACAGGTTCGCCTCCTTCCTTGCTTTTCCTTTGCACGCTGCTCCACCTGAAGAGAAACACACAGAGGACTGAGCTACATCAGCCCCAAGGCACTACAGTCAGACGGGGGCTGAATCTGGGGGCTGACACCTCCCCACACCCCACAGCGTGCCCGCCTTGCCTTGGCCCCGGCCCCTCACACAGCCCTTCCCCTCAGCTCTGCCCCTCCGCTGCAGCACAGCTTCCGCACATGCCCTGCTCAGGCTGGACCCCAGTTTCATGGGTTAGAGATATCATAGCTCAGTACAAATCCCCACGGTCCTCACCTGCTGTTTGGTGCTTGCGGAGGGTCACACTCACTGTGCCCCAGGACACTGGCCCTGCCCGGCCCTGCGGGAGTGTCTGGAGCTGCCAGCTGGTTCTCCAGCTTTAGCGTCACCAGCAGAAGCCCGCTCTCCTCAGCTCTGCACACCCATCCAGTTGCGCCGCCCAGGCAAAGTCAGCTTCACCCTCTGCTCTACACCTCACCTGCTTCAGTCACTCAGCAGATCAAAAATGCGGATCATTTCTCACCTGCCCACCTCCCAAACCCCAGCCTATGTCCCCTGCTTCCAGCTTACCAGAGCCCAGATTAAAGGAGGATTTCAGAGGCCATGCCAAGTTCTGCTGCTCCTCGTTCGGGTTGCCAGTCTTCCTCCTCGCTCTGGAATTGCAGGTCAACCGCCTTCCTGTTCTTCTTTGATTGACGCTGAGCTGCCGCGTTACCCGCTGCCGTCTGAGCGGATCTCGGGGAGCCTCTGGAACCGCCAGAGCGCTCCCCCCACCAACATTCTCTTGCCTTGTTTTCGGGGTTCCTCTTCACCAGCTGAGGCGCCCTCCCACCCCCCGCCGCCCTCTTACCTTTTTCTAGAGGTCTCTTGAGCCACCAGCAAGCTCCCCCGCACCTTCCCTCAGCGATCTTGGCCCGCCAGAGGCCTGCCCCTCGTCAGCCTCCTCCCCTTTTCCTGGGTGCTGCTTGAACCACTGGTGGGCTCCCCTCCACCATCCTCTCGTCCTTTGTAGGGGAGTCTTGTGACTCACCAGAGCGCTCTCCGCCGTTGCCTTGCTGGGGTTATTGACACCGCTTGACTTGCCAGAGCGCTCCCCCTCGCAGTTCTCTTGTTGGATTTCTTGGGACCTTTTGAACCATTGGAACAACGGGAATGCTCCCCCCCACTGTGACCTTGCCTTTCTTCAGTGCCATCTTGACGTGCTGGAGCACTTCCCCGCGCCGTCCTCTTGCCTTTTACTGGGGAGTCTCTTGAATATCCACAGCACTCCCCCCTGCCATCCTTTACCAGATTTTTTGACACTTCTTGACATCTCGGAGTGCTCTCACTCACCCTTGTCTTGCCTATTTTCAGGGCGCTCCTGTCCCGCTGGATGCTCCTCCCTGCTGTCCTATTGCCAGATTGAGAATTCTCGACCTGTCCCAGCGCTACCCCACCGTCCTTCTGCCTTCTACCTGGGAAGTCACTTGAAGAACTGGAGCACTCCCCCCTGCTGTCCTCTTGCCTTTCTTCACTGAGATTTTGGCCTGCCAGAGCACTCCTCCCTGTTGTCCTCTTACTGGATTTCTTGGGACCTCTTGACCCACTGGGTTTCTCCTCCTGCTGTCCTTTTGCCTTTCTTTAGTACAATCTCAGCCTGCTGGAGCGCTCCCCCTCGCCGTCCTCCTGCTGGATTTCTTGGAACCTCTTGACCCCTTAGGGCGTTCCCCCTGCCACCCTCTTGTGGTTTTTGGGGGAGTCTTGTGATCAACCAGGCCGTTTCCCCCCACCATCCTCTTCCCCTTTTCCTGGGTGCTTCTTGATCCACCAGAGTGCTCTCAAAGCTGCCTGTTACCATCCTCTAACCATTCTCTTGCCTTTTTTGGTGGAGTCTTGTGACTCACCGGAGCGTTCTCCACCATTGTCTTGCTGGATTTGTTGACATCGCTTGACCTGCCGGAGCGCTCCCCCTCACAGTTCTCTTCCTGGATATCTTGGGACATTTTGAACCACTGGGGGGCTCCCACCCGCCATCCTCTTACCGCATTTATTGAGACGTCCTGATCTGCCAGAGCGTTCCCCCTCGCCGTCCTTTTGCTGGATTTCTTGGGATGCCTTAAACAACTGTGGGGCTCCCACCCACCATCCTCTAACCGCATTTATCGAGATTTCCTGATCTGCTGGAGCGCTCCCCCTTGCCGTCCTCTTGCTGGATTTCTTGGGATCTCTTGGACCACTGGGGGGGCTCCCACCCGCCATCCTCTTACCGCATTTATTGAGACTTCCTGATCTGCTGGATTGCTCTCCCCCTGGCCTTCCTCTTGGGCTTTTTTGGGGGAGTCTTCTTCACACATCCGAGCGCTCTCCCTCACCCTTGTCTTGCCTCTAGTCAGGGCGCTCTTCTCCCGCTGGAACGCTCCTCCCCGCCATCCTATTGCCAGACCGAGAATTCTTGACCTGCCGCAGTCCTGCCCCGCCATGCTCCTGCCTTCTGCCTGGGAAGTCACTTGAAGAACTGGAGCGCTCTCCCCCGCTGTCCTCTTGCCTTTCCTCAGTGGGATTTTGGCCTGCTAAAGAGCTCCTCCCTGTCGTCCTCTTGCTGGATTTCTTGGGACTTCTTGACCCATTAGGGCGTTCCCCCTGCCACCCTCTTGTGGTTTTTGGGGGAGTCTTGTGACCAACCAGGCCGTTTCCCCCCACCATCCTCTTCCCCTTTTCCTGGGTGCTTCTTGATCCACCAGAGTGCTCCCCTGCACCATTCTTTTGCCTTTTTTGGGAGAGTCTTGTGACTCGCCGGAGAGTTCTCCACCATTGTCTTGCTGGATTTCTTGACATCGCTTGACCTGCCGGAGCGCTCCCCCTCGCAGTTCTCTTGCTGGATTTCTTGGGACGTCTTAAACAACTGAGGGGCTCACACCCACCATCCTCTAACTGCATTTATCGAGATTTCCTGATCTGCCGGAGCGCTCGCCCCTGCTGTCCTCTTGCTGGGTTTCTTGGGACCTCTTGACCCACACGAGCTCTCCTCCCCACCGTCTTCTTGCCGGACTTATTGAGACTTCTTGACCCGCCAGAGTGTTCCCCCTCATCATCCTCCTGCCTTTTTCTGGGGATTCTCTTCAACAACTGAAGAGCTCCCCCGCACTGTCCTCTTCCCTTTTTTCTGGGTGATTCGTGAATCACCGGTGAGCTTCTCCTTACCACCCTCTTGGGCTTTTTTCAGAGCAACCTTGACCCATCAGAGCACCCCCTCACCGTCCTCTTGCCAGATGTACTGAGGGTTCTTCATCTGCCACAGCGCTCCCCCACGCCGTCCTCTTGCTGGATTTCCTGGAACCTTGTGAACCACTGGGGGGCTCCCACCCACCATGCTTTTACCGCATTTATTGAGACGTCCTGATCTGCCAGAGCGCTCCCCCTCGCCGTCCTCTTGCTGGATTTCTTGGGATCTCTTGGACCACTGGGGGGGCTCCCACCAGCCATCCTCTTACCGCATTTATCGAGACTTCCTGATCTGCTGGAGCGCTCCCCCTCGCCGTCCTCTTGCTGGATTTCTTGGGTCCTCTTGACCCATTAGGGCGTTCCCCCTGCCACCCTCTTGTGTTTTCTGGGGGAGTCTTGTGACCAACCAGAGTGCTCCCCCCCACCATCTTCTTCCCCTTTTCCTGGGTGCTTCTTGATCCACCAGAGTGCTCCCCTGCACCATTCTCTTGCCTTTTTTTGGGGGAATCTTGTGACTCACCGGAGCGTTTTCCACCATTGTCTTGCTGGATTTCTTGACACCGCTTGACCTGTTGGAGCGCTCTCCCTCACAGTTCTCTTGCTGGATATCTTGGGACCTCTTGAACCACTGGGGAGCTCCCACCTGCCACCTTCTTACCGCATTTATTGAGACTTCCTGATCTGCTGGATTGCTCTCCCCACCGGCCTTCCTCTTGCACTTTTTGGGGGAGTCTTCTTGACACGTCCGAGTGCTCTCCCTCACCCTCGTCTTGCCTCTAGTCAGGGCGCTCTTCTCCCGCTGGAACGCTCCTCCCCGCCATCCTATTGCCAGACTGAGAATTCTTGACCTGCCACAGTCCTGCCCCGCCATGCTCCTGCCTTCTGCCTGGGAAGTCACTTGAAGAACTGGAGCGCTCTCCCCCGCTGTCCTCTTGCCTTTCCTCAGTGGGATTTTGGCCTGCTAAAGAGCTCCTCCCTGTCGTCCTCTTGCTGGATTTCTCGGTACCTCTTGACCCACTGGGTCTCTCCTCCTGCCGTCCTTTTGCCTTTCCTTAGTACATTCTTGGTCTGCTGGAGTGCTCCCCCCCACCATCCTCTTGCTGGATTTCTCGGGACCCCTTGTCCCATATAGGACATTCCCCCCCACCACCATCCTGTTGTGTTTTTTAGGAGAGTCTTGTGATCGACCAGAGCGCTCCCCCCTTGACATCCTCTTCCCCTTTTTCTGGGTGACTTTTGAACCACTGGTGAACTCTCCCCCATCATCCTCTTGCCACATATATTGAGACTTGTTGATCCGCCAGAGCGCTTCCCCCACTGTCCTCTTGCCAGATTTACTGATACCTCTTGTCCTGTCAGAGCGCTCCCTCTCGCAGTCCTCTTTGTTCAGTTTGTAGGGTAGGAGGGGGGATCTCTGATTACAGAAAGGTCCCTTTGTTCTAGGAGACATTCCCTTGCTCCATGCTTCAGGTTGCCCATCTTCCCTCTCATTTTCAATATGCACGTCCATCACCTTCCTCCTCTTCTTTCTTGATCCCTCGACTCCCGCATGAACTCAAATCCTCTTTCTTGATCACTCTTTCTCGTAAGTTCACAACCTTACTTTCCTTTCTTGCTTTCGCCTTTGTGAGCTGCTCCACCCAAACCGAAATGCCCTGAAGACAGAAATACACCCACCCCAAGCCCGTACAGTCACATAGGGGGTGAGTCCGCTCGCTGACGCATCCCCACATCCCACAGCAAGCCCACCTTGCCTTGGCCCCGGCCCCCCGCACAGGCCTTCCCACCAACCCAGCCCCTCCGTAGCAGCACAGTTTCCCAGCATGCACCCCACAAAGACTTTCTTTGCCAGTCACCCCTGGCACTTACAGCAACACACCACATCAGCATCAAGAGCCCTGGGAGTGGAGAGCTGGCCAGGCCCTCACCCCGGCAGGATCCTCTTCCCCCTCCTTTAGCTGATGGCAGACAGACAAGACACCTCCCAAGAGGTGTCCAGCCCTCTCTCTCAACCACTCATGAGTACAAAAGCCCAGCCTCTACTCACCCACCCCGCCTCCCAAAACCCCACCAGCAGCCCCTGGTCCCAGCTGAACAGCAGCCAGTGCTGAAGATCTGGCTCGTGTTGTCGGACACAACCTTCCCATGGATGTCTGGGCCCCTGAGCAGTTTCCAGGGGTGGGAGGGCGCAGTCCTGATTACAGGGAGGTCCCTGTCCCAAGGGGGACATTTTCTTCCTCCTCACTCCTGACTCGCAGCTCCATCACCTTCCTCCTCTTCTTTCTTGATCCCTCCTGACTCGCAGGTCTACCACCGTCATCTTCTTTCTTGATCCCTGTTGACTTGCAGATGCACTCCAATCCTCTTTCTTGATCGCTCTTCCTCGTAGGTTCACCACCTTCCTCTTCTTTCTTGCTTTCGCCTTTGCGAGCTGCTCCACCCGAACAGAGATGCACAGAAAACAAAAATATACCCACCCCAGGCCCGTACAGTCACACGACGGGGCGAGTCCGGTCGCTGACGCATCCCCACACCCCACCACAAGGCCACCTTGCCTTGGCCCCGGCCCCCCGCACAGGCCTTCCCACCAACCCAGCCCCTCCGTAGCAGCACAGTTTCCCAGCATGCACCCCACAAAGACTTTCTTTGCCAGTCACCCCTGGCACTTACAGCAACACACCACACCAGCATCAAGAGCCCTGGGAGTGGAGAGCTGGCCAGGCCCTCACCCCGGCAGGATCCTCTTCCCCCTCCTTTACCTGCTGGCAGACAGACACCTCCCAAGGGATGACCACCCTGCTCCCTTAACTGCTCCCAAGTCCAAGAGCCCAGCCCCTGCTCACCACCCCCACCTCCCAAAACACAGCCAACAGCCCCTGCTCCCATTTTACCACTTTACCCCCGAGCACGGTTTCTAGGGGTGGGAGGGGGACGCACTAATCACAGATCGTTCCCTGTGCTTAAGGATACATTATCCTTCTCGCTGGCTCAGCCTGCCCATCTTCCTCCTCACTCTTGACTCGTAGCTCCATCACCTTTCTCCTCTTTTGTCCCCTCCTGACTCACAGGTCCACCACTGTCATCTTCTTTCTTGACTCTGCTTGACTCACAGGTGCGCTCCAATCCTCTTCCGTGATCGCTCTTCTGTGTCAGTACACGGAAGACCGGGCACATGAGAAACTGCAAGAGTCAACAGCATGAGAACAAGCATTAGTGGAAAAATACAAGAACAAAGGACTGTATGCTATGTGATACATCAAGGACAGAGGAGTTGATACAGGATTGATGCATCAAGGACAGAGGGACAGCTTGTGATAGACAAAAAAGGTGTTGATGGCAGTGACTTTGGTGGGAACACAAAACACATCACTTATGTAATGACTAACTTAGCTAATCAACAAATGCTTGAGCAAGCATCATAGCGAGTATAAACGCAAGCCTGAATTTGTAATAAACATCTCTCATTGCACCTTAAAAGAGAGTCCGTACCGCATTCGCTACAAATGGCGCCCTGGAACAGGGACTTTCAGCGTGCCTATAAAGGCAGTAGCCGCTCTGGTAGCGAAGCCCAATCGAACCAGGAAACAGGACCGGGAACCAGGACAGTGCGCGCCCACCACCAACGAAAGGTGAGCGATTGGGAACCATGGGAGGGAAGTTATCCCTTAAGCAAAGACAAACCCTGGATGTCCTTCAACATGCGCTACAAACGCAAAATCAGGATGTATCAGGGGTCTGATTGGTGAGTTTATTAGAATGGATGGCTAATCATGTGCTAGACTTTCCTACAACTGGTACATTTCAGTTGGAGACATGGCACAAAGATGAATGAGAATTATATGAACAGGTAACGACTGGAGATAAAGCTGCTTGCAAATATTCATCTACTTGGGGAAAAATTATGACTACTAAGATACAGGATACAGGACTGATACATCAGGGACAGAGGGACAGCTTACTATAGAAAAAAATGCGTATATGGCAGTTACATCGCTCATGTAATGTCTAACTTAGCTAAAGAGCAAATGCTTGAGCAAGCATCATAGCGAGTATAAATGCAAACCTGAGTTTGTAATAAATGTCTCTCATGGCACCTTACCGTGAGTCCACGCCAGATTCGCTACACTCTTCCTCATAGGTTCACCACCTTCCTCTCCTTCCTTGCTTTTCCTTTGCACGCTGCTCCACCTGAAGAGAAACACACAGAGGACTGAGCTACACCAGCCCAAGGGCACTACAATCAGACAGGGGCTGAGTCCGGGGGCTGACACCTCCCCACACCCCACAACGAGCCCACCTTGCCTTGGCCCCGGCCCCTCGCACATGCCTTAGAGATATCATAGCTCAGTACAAATCCCCACAGTCCTCACCTGCTGTTTGGTGCTTGCGGAGGGTCACACTCCCTGTGCCCCAGGGCACTGGCCCTACACGGCCAAGCTCGGCAGCGGGACTGTCTGGAGCTGCCGCTGGCTGGTTCTCCAGCTTTAGGGTCACCCGCAGAAGCCCGCTCTCCTCAGCTCTGCACACCCATCCAGTTGCGCCGCCCAGGCAAAGTCAGCTTCACCCTCTGCTCTACACCTCACCTGCAAACAACCAACTCTTCAACTGACAACTGTCCAAAACCCACCGACAAACTCTCCACACCTCAGCCTTTCGTTTGCAACTGCTGCCTCTAGTGCATCTCACAGACAAGCCTTCAAAATCCCCTCATCCTGCAATAACACTCCAGCACTGATCACCTGCGGGAACAACTACCACAATACCATGCAAACACCAACCAGTTCTGGCACGGAAATATCACTTTCTCCTCAAGATTCCACCCTACACCAACTGCTGACAAACACACGCTGTCCTCACCAAAGCCAAACGCTGCAACAACCAGCGACAACTCAAATTTGCGTGGGCGGTGCAAAATTGCAGGGGTGAGCTAACGCAGAGCTGGGCTTGAAAGCTGCAGAGTGTGCACCCTGTGGTATAACGTGGCGAGCTACTGCCATTCTGCCTTCTCCCTGGGAGAAGCGCGTGAGCAGAGGCTGCTTCAAGGCACGATGGGAACGGTTTGGTTCTCCGGGTCTCTCAGGGCGAGAGCGATAAATGTGATCTGTGGCGTGGCGCAGGAACTTCCCGTACACTTGCTCCTCCATTCGGTCTCGGGTGCTGCAAGAGAGGGAGCGAGAGATTCAGGGCAAGATTGACAACCTCGGCGTCCCCGTCCCAGCCACGGGTCACCCAAACCTGCAGACATCCCGGGAGGCCCCCTAAGATTTACACTCCCCTATGCCCCACCCTTGAAGCCTGGACATCGCCAGAACCATAGAGCAAGTATTTCTTGAGGAGGCACCCAAAGGCTCCGTGTTCTCTTTCAGGCAGATGCTAGCGCAAGATTGCAAATCATCTCACAGCTACCAGGAAGGTAAAAAATAACGTCTTGAAATGGGAAAGGAACAGGTATTGTTTCTCTTCATCACCTCCCTCATTGCCACGTTATCAAGGTCTCCCGCAATGTTCCACAGGAAACTTGAAGCTTGGAATTCCTGGTATTCTGAACCTGGGCAAGAAAGGAAGAAAAGCATGAGACTGATCATAAAGAGGGTGGCTGCTCGTAACATGGAAAGAGCAGTAACAAGGTAAAAAGATATCACTTTTCCTTAGAGAGCTCTCAAAGCTGCCTGTTAAGGACAAGAAAAACAAACTTGTGACGGACCATTACTTAAAATCCAAGGCCCAGGAACCGATCTAATGTACATTGAAACGCGGGCCACGAGACAGTGGAAGTGCCACAAGCTGAGACTGAAGGGACAGAGGATGAATTTCCAAAGAAGTTTAGGTTTCGATGTCAAAACGGAAAATTCTACGTCATTAAAATATAATGCAAAAGTCAGTGTAAAATCAAGTAAGGCAACGACTCCAAATGAACTCCCAGGCGCTTCAGTCACTCAGCAGATCAAAAATGCGGATCATTTCTCACCTGCCCACCTCCCAAACCCCAGCCTATGTCCCCTGCTTCCAGCTTACCTGAGCCCAGATTAAAGGAGGATTTCAGAGGCCATGCCAAGTTCTGCTGCTCCTCGTTCGGGTTGCCAGTCTTCTTCCTCGCTCTGGAATTGCAGGTCAACCGCCTTCCTGTTCTTCTTTGATGGACGCTGAGCTGCCGCGTTACCCGCTGCCGTCTGAGCGGATCTCGGGGAGCCTCTGGAACCGCCAGAGCGCTCCCCCCACCAACATTCTCTTGCCTTGTTTTCGGGGTTCCTCTTCACCAGCTGAGGCGCCCTCCCACCCCCCGCCGCCCTCTTACCTTTTTCTAGAGGTCTCTTGAGCCACCAGCAAGCTCCCCCGCACCTTCCCTCAGCGATCTTGGCCCGCCAGAGGCCTGCCCCTCGTCAGCCTCCTCCCCTTTTCCTGGGTGCTGCTTGAACCACTGGTGGGCTCCCCTCCACCATCCTCTCGTCCTTTGTAGGGGAGTCTCGTGACTCACCAGAGCGCTCTCCGCCGTTGCCTTGCTGGGGTTATTGACACCGCTTGACTTGCCAGAGCGCTCCCCCTCGCAGTTCTCTTGTTGGATTTCTTGGGACCTTTTGAACCATTGGAACAACGGGAATGCTCCCCCCCACTGTGACCTTGCCTTTCTTCAGTGCCATCTTGACGTGCTGGAGCACTTCCCCGCGCCGTCCTCTTGCCTTTTACTGGGGAGTCTCTTGAATATCCACAGCACTCCCCCCTGCCATCCTTTACCAGATTTTTTGACACTTCTTGACATCTCGGAGTGCTCTCACTCACCCTTGTCTTGCCTATTTTCAGGGCGCTCCTGTCCCGCTGGATGCTCCTCCCTGCTGTCCTATTGCCAGATTGAGAATTCTCGACCTGTCCCAGCGCTACCCCACTGTCCTTCTGCCTTCTACCTGGGAAGTCACTTGAAGAACTGGAGCACTCCCCCCTGCTGTCCTCTTGCCTTTCTTCACTGAGATTTTGGCCTGCCAGAGCACTCCTCCCTGTTGTCCTCTCACTGGATTTCTTGGGACCTCTTGACCCACTGGGTTTCTCCTCCTGCTGTCCTTTTGCCTTTCTTTAGTACAATCTCAGCCTGCTGGAGCGCTCCCCCTCGCCGTCCTCCTGCTGGATTTCTTGGAACCTCTTGACCCCTTAGGGCGTTCCCCCTGCCACCCTCTTGTGGTTTTTGGGGGATTCTTGTGATCAACCAGGCCGTTTCCCCCCACCATCCTCTTCCCCTTTTCCTGGGTGCTTCTTGATCCACCAGAGTGCTCTCAAAGCTGCCTGTTACCATCCTCTAACCATTCTCTTGCCTTTTTTGGTGGAGTCTTGTGACTCACCGGAGCGTTCTCCACCATTGTCTTGCTGGATTTGTTGACATCGCTTGACCTGCCGGAGCGCTCCCCCTCACAGTTCTCTTCCTGGATATCTTGGGACATTTTGAACCACTGCGGGGGCTCCCACCCGCCATCCTCTTACCGCATTTATTGAGACGTCCTGATCTGCCAGAGCGTTCCCCCTCGCCGTCCTTTTGCTGGATTTCTTGGGATGCCTTAAACAACTGTGGGGCTCCCACCCACCATCCTCTAACCGCATTTATCGAGATTTCCTGATCTGCTGGTGCGCTCCCCCTTGCCGTCCTCTTGCTGGATTTCTTGGGATCTCTTGGACCACTGGGGGGGCTCCCACCCGCCATCCTCTTACCGCATTTATTGAGACTTCCTGATCTGCTGGATTGCTCTCCCCCTGGCCTTCCTCTTGCACTTTTTTGGGGGAGTCTTCTTCACACATCCGAGCGCTCTCCCTCACCCTTGTCTTGCCTCTAGTCAGGGCGCTCTTCTCCCGCTGGAACGCTCCTCCCCGCCATCCTATTGCCAGACTGAGAATTCTTGACCTGCCGCAGTCCTGCCCCGCCATGCTCCTGCCTTCTGCCTGGGAAGTCACTTGAAGAACTGGAGCGCTCTCCCCCGCTGTCCTCTCGCCTTTCCTCAGTGGGATTTTGGCCTGCTAAAGAGCTCCTCCCTGTCGTCCTCTTGCTGGATTTCTTGGGACTTCTTGACCCATTAGGGCGTTCCCCCTGCCACCCTCTTGTGGTTTTTGGGGGAGTCTTGTGACTCACCGGAGCGTTCTCCACCATTGTCTTGCTGGATTTCTTGACATCGCTTGACCTGCCGGAGCGCTCCCCCTCGCAGTTCTCTTGCTGGATTTCTTGGGACGTCTTAAACAACTGAGGGGCTCACACCCACCATCCTCTAACTGCATTTATCGAGATTTCCTGATCTGCCGGAGCGCTCGCCCCTGCTGTCCTCTTGCTGGGTTTCTTGGGACCTCTTGACCCACACGAGCTCTCCTCCCCACCGTCTTCTTGCCGGACTTATTGAGACTTCTTGACCCGCCAGAGTGTTCCCCCTCATCATCCTCCTGCCTTTTTCTGGGGATTCTCTTCAACAACTGAAGAGCTCCCCCGCACTGTCCTCTTCCCTTTTTTCTGGGTGATTCGTGAATCACCGGTGAGCTTCTCCTTACCACCCTCTTGGGCTTTTTTCAGAGCAACCTTGACCCATCAGAGCACCCCTTCACCGTCCTCTTGCCAGATGTACTGAGGGTTCTTCATCTGCCACAGCGCTCCCCCACGCCGTCCTCTTGCTGGATTTCCTGGAACCTTGTGAACCACTGGGGGGCTCCCACCCACCATCCTTTTACCGCATTTATTGAGACGTCCTGATCTGCCAGAGCGCTCCCCCTCGCCGCCCTCTTGCTGGATTTCTTGGGACCTCTTGGACCACTGGGGGGGCTCCCACCCGCCATGCTCTTACCGCATTTATCGAGATTTCCTGATCTGCTGGAGCGCTCCCCCTCGCCGTCCTCTTGCTGGATTTCTTGGGTCCTCTTGACCCATTAGGGCGTTCCCCCTGCCACCCTCTTGTGTTTTCTGGGGGAGTCTTGTGACCAACCAGAGTGCTCCCCCCCACCATCTTCTTCCCCTTTTCCTGGGTGCTTCTTGATCCACCAGAGTGCTCCCCTGCACCATTCTCTTGCCTTTTTTTGGGGGAATCTTGTGACTCACCGGAGCGTTTTCCACCATTGTCTTGCTGGATTTCTTGACACCGCTTGACCTGTTGGAGCGCTCTCCCTCACAGTTCTCTTGCTGGATATCTTGGGACCTCTTGAACCACTGGGGAGCTCCCACCTGCCACCTTCTTACCGCATTTATTGAGACTTCCTGATCTGCTGGATTGCTCTCCCCACCGGCCTTCCTCTTGCACTTTTTGGGGGAGTCTTCCTGACACGTCCGAGTGCTCTCCCTCACCCTTGTCTTGCCTCTAGTCAGGGGGCTCTTCTCCCGCTGGAACGCTCCTCCCCGCCATCCTATTGCCAGACTGAGAATTCTTGACCTGCCGCAGTCCTGCCCCGCCATGCTCCTGCCTTCTGCCTGGGAAGTCACTTGAAGAACTGGAGCGCTCTCCCCCGCTGTCCTCTTGCCTTTCCTCAGTGGGATTTTGGCCTGCTAAAGAGCTCCTCCCTGTCGTCCTCTTGCTGGATTTCTCGGTACCTCTTGACCCACTGGGTCTCTCCTCCTGCCGTCCTTTTGCCTTTCCTTAGTACATTCTTGGTCTGCTGGAGTGCTCCCCCCCACCATCCTCTTGCTGGATTTCTCGGGACCCCTTGTCCCATATAGGACATTCCCCCCCACCACCATCCTGTTGTGTTTTTTAGGAGAGTCTTGTGATCGACCAGAGCGCTCCCCCCTTGACATCCTCTTCCCCTTTTTCTGGGTGACTTTTGAACCACTGGTGAACTCTCCCCCATCATCCTCTTGCCACATATATTGAGACTTGTTGATCCGCCAGAGCGCTTCCCCCACTGTCCTCTTGCCAGATTTACTGATACCTCTTGTCCTGTCAGAGCGCTCCCTCTCGCAGTCCTCTTTGTTCAGTTTGTAGGGTAGGAGGGGGGATCTCTGATTACAGAAAGGTCCCTTTGTTCTAGGAGACATTCCCTTGCTCCATGCTTCAGGTTGCCCATCTTCCCTCTCATTTTCAATATGCACGTCCATCACCTTCCTCCTCTTCTTTCTTGATCCCTCGACTCCCGCATGAACTCAAATCCTCTTTCTTGATCACTCTTTCTCGTAAGTTCACAACCTTACTTTCCTTTCTTGCTTTCGCCTTTGTGAGCTGCTCCACCCAAACCGAAATGCCCTGAAGACAGAAATACACCCACCCCAAGCCCGTACAGTCACATAGGGGGTGAGTCCGCTCGCTGACGCATCCCCACATCCCACAGCAAGCCCACCTTGCCTTGGCCCCGGCCCCCCGCACAGGCCTTCCCACCAACCCAGCCCCTCCGTAGCAGCACAGTTTCCCAGCATGCACCCCACAAAGACTTTCTTTGCCAGTCACCCCTGGCACTTACAGCAACACACCACATCAGCATCAAGAGCCCTGGGAGTGGAGAGCTGGCCAGGCCCTCACCCCGGCAGGATCCTCTTCCCCCTCCTTTAGCTGATGGCAGACAGACAAGACACCTCCCAAGAGGTGTCCAGCCCTCTCTCTCAACCACTCATGAGTACAAAAGCCCAGCCTCTACTCACCCACCCCGCCTCCCAAAACCCCACCAGCAGCCCCTGGTCCCAGCTGAACAGCAGCCAGTGCTGAAGATCTGGCTCGTGTTGTCGGACACAACCTTCCCATGGATGTCTGGGCCCCTGAGCAGTTTCCAGGGGTGGGAGGGCGCAGTCCTGATTACAGGGAGGTCCCTGTCCCAAGGGGGACATTTTCTTCCTCCTCACTCCTGACTCGCAGCTCCATCACCTTCCTCCTCTTCTTTCTTGATCCCTCCTGACTCACAGGTCTACCACCGTCATCTTCTTTCTTGATCCCTGTTGACTTGCAGATGCACTCCAATCCTCTTTCTTGATCGCTCTTCCTCGTAGGTTCACCACCTTCCTCTTCTTTCTTGCTTTCGCCTTTGCGAGCTGCTCCACCCGAACAGAGATGCACAGAAAACAAAAATATACCCACCCCAGGCCCGTACAGTCACACGACGGGGCGAGTCCGGTCGCTGACGCATCCCCACACCCCACCACAAGGCCACCTTGCCTTGGCCCCGGCCCCCCGCACAGGCCTTCCCACCAACCCAGCCCCTCCGTAGCAGCACAGTTTCCCAGCATGCACCCCACAAAGACTTTCTTTGCCAGTCACCCCTGGCACTTACAGCAACACACCACACCAGCATCAAGAGCCCTGGGAGTGGAGAGCTGGCCAGGCCCTCACCCCGGCAGGATCCTCTTCCCCCTCCTTTACCTGCTGGCAGACAGACACCTCCCAAGGGATGACCACCCTGCTCCCTTAACTGCTCCCAAGTCCAAGAGCCCAGCCCCTGCTCACCACCCCCACCTCCCAAAACACAGCCAACAGCCCCTGCTCCCATTTTACCACTTTACCCCCGAGCACGGTTTCTAGGGGTGGGAGGGGGACGCACTAATCACAGATCGTTCCCTGTGCTTAAGGATACATTCTCCTTCTCGCTGGCTCAGCCTGCCCATCTTCCTCCTCACTCTTGACTCGTAGCTCCATCACCTTTCTCCTCTTTTGTCCCCTCCTGACTCACAGGTCCACCACTGTCATCTTCTTTCTTGACTCTGCTTGACTCACAGGTGCGCTCCAATCCTCTTTCGTGATCGCTCTTCTGTGTCAGTACACGGAAGACCGGGCACGTGAGAAACTGCAAGAGTCAACAGCATGAGAACAAGCATTAGTGGAAAAATACAAGAACAAAGGACTGTATGCTATGTGATACATCAAGGACAGAGGAGTTGATACAGGATTGATGCATCAAGGACAGAGGGACAGCTTGTGATAGACAAAAAAGGTGTTGATGGCAGTGACTTTGGTGGGAACACAAAACACATCACTTATGTAATGACTAACTTAGCTAATCAACAAATGCTTGAGCAAGCATCATAGCGAGTATAAACGCAAGCCTGAATTTGTAATAAACATCTCTCATTGCACCTTAAAAGAGAGTCCGTACCGCATTCGCTACAAATGGCGCCCTGGAACAGGGACTTTCAGCGTGCCTATAAAGGCAGTAGCCGCTCTGGTAGCGAAGCCCAATCGAACCAGGAAACAGGACCGGGAACCAGGACAGTGCGCGCCCACCACCACCGAAAGGTGAGCGATTGGGAACCATGGGAGGGAAGTTATCCCTTAAGCAAAGACAAACCCTGGATGTCCTTCAACATGCGCTACAAACGCAAAATCAGGATGTATCAGGGGTCTGATTGGTGAGTTTATTACAATGGATTGCTAATCATGTGCTAGACTTTCCTACAACTGGTACATTTCAGTTGGAGACATGGCACAAAGATGAATGAGAATTATATGAACAGGTAACGACTGGAGATAAAGCTGCTTGCAAATATTCATCTACTTGGGGAAAAATTATGACTACTAAGATACAGGATACAGGACTGATACATCAGGGACAGAGGGACAGCTTACTATAGAAAAAAATGCGTATATGGCAGTTACATCGCTCATGTAATGTCTAACTTAGCTAAAGAGCAAATGCTTGAGCAAGCATCATAGCGAGTATAAATGCAAACCTGAGTTTGTAATAAATGTCTCTCATGGCACCTTACCGTGAGTCCACGCCAGATTCGCTACACTCTTCCTCATAGGTTCACCACCTTCCTCTCCTTCCTTGCTTTTCCTTTGCACGCTGCTCCACCTGAAGAGAAACACACAGAGGACTGAGCTACACCAGCCCAAGGGCACTACAATCAGACAGGGGCTGAGTCCGGGGGCTGACACCTCCCCACACCCCACAACGAGCCCACCTTGCCTTGGCCCCGGCCCCTCGCACATGCCTTAGAGATATCATAGCTCAGTACAAATCCCCACAGTCCTCACCTGCTGTTTGGTGCTTGCGGAGGGTCACACTCCCTGTGCCCCAGGGCACTGGCCCTACACGGCCAAGCTCGGCAGCGGGACTGTCTGGAGCTGCCGCTGGCTGGTTCTCCAGCTTTAGGGTCACCCGCAGAAGCCCGCTCTCCTCAGCTCTGCACACCCATCCAGTTGCGCCGCCCAGGCAAAGTCAGCTTCACCCTCTGCTCTACACCTCACCTGCAAACAACCAACTCTTCAACTGACAACTGTCCAAAACCCACCGACAAACTCTCCACACCTCAGCCTTTCGTTTGCAACTGCTGCCTCTAGTGCATCTCACAGACAAGCCTTCAAAATCCCCTCATCCTGCAATAACACTCCAGCACTGATCACCTGCGGGAACAACTACCACAATACCATGCAAACACCAACCAGTTCTGGCACGGAAATATCACTTTCTCCTCAAGATTCCACCCTACACCAACTGCTGACAAACACACGCTGTCCTCACCAAAGCCAAACGCTGCAACAACCAGCGACAACTCAAATTTGCGTGGGCGGTGCAAAATTGCAGGGGTGAGCTAACGCAGAGCTGGGCTTGAAAGCTGCAGAGTGTGCACCCTGTGGTATAACGTGGCGAGCTACTGCCATTCTGCCTTCTCCCTGGGAGAAGCGCGTGAGCAGAGGCTGCTTCAAGGCACGATGGGAACGGTTTGGTTCTCCGGGTCTCTCAGGGCGAGAGCGATAAATGTGATCTGTGGCGTGGCGCAGGAACTTCCCGTACACTTGCTCCTCCATTCGGTCTCGGGTGCTGCAAGAGAGGGAGCGAGAGATTCAGGGCAAGATTGACAACCTCGGCGTCCCCGTCCCAGCCACGGGTCACCCAAACCTGCAGACATCCCGGGAGGCCCCCTAAGATTTACACTCCCCTATGCCCCACCCTTGAAGCCTGGACATCGCCAGAACCATAGAGCAAGTATTTCTTGAGGAGGCACCCAAAGGCTCCGTGTTCTCTTTCAGGCAGATGCTAGCGCAAGATTGCAAATCATCTCACAGCTACCAGGAAGGTAAAAAATAACGTCTTGAAATGGGAAAGGAACAGGTATTGTTTCTCTTCATCACCTCCCTCATTGCCACGTTATCAAGGTCTCCCGCAATGTTCCACAGGAAACTTGAAGCTTGGAATTCCTGGTATTCTGAACCTGGGCAAGAAAGGAAGAAAAGCATGAGACTGATCATAAAGAGGGTGGCTGCTCGTAACATGGAAAGAGCAGTAACAAGGTAAAAAGATATCACTTTTCCTTAGAGAGCTCTCAAAGCTGCCTGTTAAGGACAAGAAAAACAAACTTGTGACGGACCATTACTTAAAATCCAAGGCCCAGGAAGCGATCTAATGTACATTGAAACGCGGGCCACGAGACAGTGGAAGTGCCACGAGCTCAGACTGAAGGGACAGAGGATGAATTTCCAAAGAAGTTTAGGTTTCGATGTCAAAACGGAAAATTCTACGTCATTAAAATATAATGCAAAAGTCAGTGTAAAATCAAGTAAGGCAACGACTCCAAATGAACTCTCAGGCGCTTCAGTCACTCAGCAGATCAAAAATGCGGATCATTTCTCACCTGCCCACCTCCCAAACCCCAGCCTATGTCCCCTGCTTCCAGCTTACCTGAGCCCAGATTAAAGGAGGATTTCAGAGGCCATGCCAAGTTCTGCTGCTCCTCGTTCGGGTTGCCAGTCTTCCTCCTCGCTCTGGAATTGCAGGTCAACCGCCTTCCTGTTCTTCTTTGATTGACGCTGAGCTGCCGCGTTACCCGCTGCCGTCTGAGCGGATCTCGGGGAGCCTCTGGAACCGCCAGAGCGCTCCCCCCACCAACATTCTCTTGCCTTGTTTTCGGGGTTCCTCTTCACCAGCTGAGGCGCCCTCCCACCCCCCGCCGCCCTCTTACCTTTTTCTAGAGGTCTCTTGAGCCACCAGCAAGCTCCCCCGCACCTTCCCTCAGCGATCTTGGCCCGCCAGAGGCCTGCCCCTCGTCAGCCTCCTCCCCTTTTCCTGGGTGCTGCTTGAACCACTGGTGGGCTCCCCTCCACCATCCTCTCGTCCTTTGTAGGGGAGTCTCGTGACTCACCAGAGCGCTCTCCGCCGTTGCCTTGCTGGGGTTATTGACACCGCTTGACTTGCCAGAGCGCTCCCCCTCGCAGTTCTCTTGTTGGATTTCTTGGGACCTTTTGAACCAGTGGAACAACGGGAATGCTCCCCCCCACTGTGACCTTGCCTTTCTTCAGTGCGATCTTGACGTGCTGGAGCACTTCCCCGCGCCGTCCTCTTGCCTTTTACTGGGGAGTCTCTTGAATATCCACAGCACTCCCCCCTGCCATCCTTTACCAGATTTTTTGACACTTCTTGACATCTCGGAGTGCTCTCACTCACCCTTGTCTTGCCTATTTTCAGGGCGCTCCTGTCCCGCTGGATGCTCCTCCCTGCTGTCCTATTGCCAGATTGAGAATTCTCGACCTGTCCCAGCGCTACCCCACCGTCTTTCTGCCTTCTACCTGGGAAGTCACTTGAAGAACTGGAGCACTCCCCCCTGCTGTCCTCTTGCCTTTCTTCACTGAGATTTTGGCCTGCCAGAGCACTCCTCCCTGTTGTCCTCTTACTGGATTTCTTGGGACCTCTTGACCCACTGGGTTTCTCCTCCTGCTGTCCTTTTGCCTTTCTTTAGTACAATCTCAGCCTGCTGGAGCGCTCCCCCTCGCCGTCCTCCTGCTGGATTTCTTGGAACCTCTTGACCCCTTAGGGCGTTCCCCCTGCCACCCTCTTGTGGTTTTTGGGGGAGTCTTGTGATCAACCAGGCCGTTTCCCCCCACCATCCTCTTCCCCTTTTCCTGGGTGCTTCTTGATCCACCAGAGTGCTCTCAAAGCTGCCTGTTACCATCCTCTAACCATTCTCTTGCCTTTTTTGGTGGAGTCTTGTGACTCACCGGAGCGTTCTCCACCATTGTCTTGCTGGATTTGTTGACATCGCTTGACCTGCCGGAGCGCTCCCCCTCACAGTTCTCTTCCTGGATATCTTGGGACATTTTGAACCACTGGGGGGCTCCCACCCGCCATCCTCTTACCGCATTTATTGAGACGTCCTGATCTGCCAGAGCGTTCCCCCTCGCTGTCCTTTTGCTGGATTTCTTGGGATGCCTTAAACAACTGTGGGGCTCCCACCCACCATCCTCTAACCGCATTTATCGAGATTTCCTGATCTGCTGGAGCGCTCCCCCTTGCCGTCCTCTTGCACTTTTTTGGGGGAGTCTTCTTCACACATCCGAGCGCTCTCCCTCACCCTTGTCTTGCCTCTAGTCAGGGCGCTCTTCTCCCGCTGGAACGCACCTCCCCGCCATCCTATTGCCAGACTGAGAATTCTTGACCTGCCGCAGTCCTGCCCCACCATGCTCCTGCCTTCTGCCTGGGAAGTCACTTGAAGAACTGGAGCGCTCTCCCCCGCTGTCCTCTTGCCTTTCCTCAGTGGGATTTTGGCCTGCTAAAGAGCTCCTCCCTGTCGTCCTCTTGCTGGATTTCTTGGGACTTCTTGACCCATTAGGGCGTTCCCCCTGCCACCCTCTTGTGGTTTTTGGGGGAGTCTTGTGACCAACCAGGCCGTTTCCCCCCACCATCCTCTTCCCCTTTTCCTGGGTGCTTCTTGATCCACCAGAGTGCTCCCCTGCACCATTCTTTTGCCTTTTTTGGGAGAGTCTTGTGACTCGCCGGAGAGTTCTCCACCATTGTCTTGCTGGATTTCTTGACATCGCTTGACCTGCCGGAGCGCTCCCCCTCGCAGTTCTCTTGCTGGATTTCTTGGGACGTCTTAAACAACTGAGGGGCTCACACCCACCATCCTCTAACTGCATTTATCGAGATTTCCTGATCTGCCGGAGCGCTCGCCCCTGCTGTCCTCTTGCTGGGTTTCTTGGGACCTCTTGACCCACACGAGCTCTCCTCCCCACCGTCTTCTTGCCGGACTTATTGAGACTTCTTGACCCGCCAGAGTGTTCCCCCTCATCATCCTCCTGCCTTTTTCTGGGGATTCTCTTCAACAACTGAAGAGCTCCCCCGCACTGTCCTCTTCCCTTTTTTCTGGGTGATTCGTGAATCACCGGTGAGCTTCTCCTTACCACCCTCTTGGGCTTTTTTCAGAGCAACCTTGACCCATCAGAGCACCCCCTCACCGTCCTCTTGCCAGATGTACTGAGGGTTCTTCATCTGCCACAGCGCTCCCCCACGCCGTCCTCTTGCTGGATTTCCTGGAACCTTGTGAACCACTGGGGGGCTCCCACCCACCATCCTTTTACCGCATTTATTGAGACGTCCTGATCTGCCAGAGCGCTCCCCCTCGCCGCCCTCTTGCTGGATTTCTTGGGACCTCTTGAACCACTGGGGGCCTCCCACCCACCATACTCTTACCGCATTTATCGAGACTTCCTGATCTGCCGGAGCGCTCCCCCTCACCGTCCTCTTGCTGGATTTCTTGGGTCCTCTTGACCCATTAGGGCGTTCCCCCTGCCACCCTCTTGTGTTTTCTGGGGGAGTCTTGTGACCAACCAGAGTGCTCCCCCCCACCATCTTCTTCCCCTTTTCCTGGGTGCTTCTTGATCCACCAGAGTGCTCCCCTGCACCATTCTCTTGCCTTTTTTTGGGGGAATCTTGTGACTCACCGGAGCGTTTTCCACCATTGTCTTGCTGGATTTCTTGACACCGCTTGACCTGTTGGAGCGCTCTCCCTCACAGTTCTCTTGCTGGATATCTTGGGACCTCTTGAACCACTGGGGAGCTCCCACCTGCCACCTTCTTACCGCATTTATTGAGACTTCCTGATCTGCTGGATTGCTCTCCCCACCGGCCTTCCTCTTGCACTTTTTTGGGGGAGTCTTCTTGACACGTCCGAGTGCTCTCCCTCACCCTTGTCTTGCCTCTAGTCAGGGCGCTCATCTCCCGCTGGAACGCTCCTCCCCGCCATCCTATTGCCAGACTGAGAATTCTTGACCTGCCGCAGTCCTGCCCCGCCATGCTCCTGCCTTCTGCCTGGGAAGTCACTTGAAGAACTGGA
This sequence comes from Patagioenas fasciata, assembly GCF_037038585.1. Classification (NCBI taxonomy): domain Eukaryota; kingdom Metazoa; phylum Chordata; class Aves; order Columbiformes; family Columbidae; genus Patagioenas; species Patagioenas fasciata. The sequence goes on along the minus strand of NW_027288556.1, from coordinate 84,348 downwards.
GCGCTCTCCCCCGCTGTCCTCTTGCCTTTCCTCAGTGGGATTTTGGCCTGCTAAAGAGCTCCTCCCTGTCGTCCTCTTGCTGGATTTCTCGGGACCCCTTGTCCCATATAGGACATTCCCCCCCACCACCATCCTGTTGTGTTTTTTAGGAGAGTCTTGTGATCGACCAGAGCGCTCCCCCCTTGACATCCTCTTCCCCTTTTTCTGGGTGACTTTTGAACCACTGGTGAACTCTCCCCCTTCATCCTCTTGCCACATATATTGAGACTTGTTGATCCGCCAGAGCGCTTCCCCCACTGTCCTCTTGCCAGATTTACTGATACCTCTTGTCCTGTCAGAGCGCTCCCTCTCGCAGTCCTCTTTGTTCAGTTTGTAGGGTAGGAGGGGGGATCTCTGATTACAGAAAGGTCCCTTTGTTCTAGGAGACATTCCCTTGCTCCATGCTTCAGGTTGCCCATCTTCCCTCTCATTTTCAATATGCACGTCCATCACCTTCCTCCTCTTCTTTCTTGATCCCTCGACTCCCGCATGAACTCAAATCCTCTTTCTTGATCACTCTTTCTCGTAAGTTCACAACCTTACTTTCCTTTCTTGCTTTCGCCTTTGTGAGCTGCTCCACCCAAACCGAAATGCCCTGAAGACAGAAATACACCCACCCCAAGCCCGTACAGTCACATAGGGGGTGAGTCCGGTCGCTGACGCATCCCCACATCCCACAGCAAGCCCACCTTGCCTTGGCCCCAGCCCCCCGCACAGGCCTTCCCACCAACCCAGCCCCTCCGTAGCAGCACAGTTTCCCAGCATGCACCCCACAAAGACTTTCTTTGCCAGTCACCCCTGGCACTTACAGCAACACACCACATCAGCATCAAGAGCCCTGGGAGTGGAGAGCTGGCCAGGCCCTCACCCCGGCAGGATCCTCTTCCCCCTCCTTTAGCTGATGGCAGACAGACAAGACACCTCCCAAGAGGTGTCCAGCCCTCTCTCTCAACCACTCATGAGTACAAAAGCCCAGCCTCTACTCACCCACCCCGCCTCCCAAAACCCCACCAGCAGCCCCTGGTCCCAGCTGAACAGCAGCCAGTGCTGAAGATCTGGCTCGTGTTGTCGGACACAACCTTCCCATGGATGTCTGGGCCCCTGAGCAGTTTCCAGGGGTGGGAGGGCGCAGTCCTGATTACAGGGAGGTCCCTGTCCCAAGGGGGACATTTTCTTCCTCCTCACTCCTGACTCGCAGCTCCATCACCTTCCTCCTCTTCTTTCTTGATCCCTCCTGACTCGCAGCTCTACCACCGTCATCTTCTTTCTTGATCCCTGTTGACTTGCAGATGCACTCCAATCCTCTTTCTTGATCGCTCTTCCTCGTAGGTTCACCACCTTCCTCTTCTTTCTTGCTTTCACCTTTGCGAGCTGCTCCACCCGAACAGAGATGCACAGAAAACAAAAATATACCCACCCCAGGCCCGTACAGTCACACGAGGGGGCGAGTCCGGTCGCTGACGCATCCCCACACCCCACCACAAGGCCACCTTGCCTTGGCCCCGGCCCCCCGCACAGGCCTTCCCACCAACCCAGCCCCTCCGTAGCAGCACAGTTTCCCAGCATGCACACCACAAAGACTTTCTTTGCCAGTCACCCCTGGCACTTACAGCAACACACCACACCAGCATCAAGAGCCCTGGGAGTGGAGAGCTGGCCAGGCCCTCACCCCGGCAGGATCCTCTTCCCCCTCCTTTACCTGCTGGCAGACAGACACCTCCCAAGGGATGACCACCCTGCTCCCTTAACTGCTCCCAAGTCCAAGAGCCCAGCCCCTGCTCACCACCCCCACCTCCCAAAACACAGCCAACAGCCCCTGCTCCCATTTTACCACTTTACCCCCGAGCACGGTTTCTAGGGGTGGGAGGGGGACGCACTAATCACAGATCGTTCCCTGTGCTTAAGGATACATTCTCCTTCTCGCTGGCTCAGCCTGCCCATCTTCCTCCTCACTCTTGACTCGTAGCTCCATCACCTTTCTCCTCTTTTGTCCCCTCCTCACTCACAGGTCCACCACTGTCATCTTCTTTCTTGACTCTGCTTGACTCACAGGTGCGCTCCAATCCTCTTTCGTGATCGCTCTTCTGTGTCAGTACACGGAAGACCGGGCACGTGAGAAACTGCAAGAGTCAACAGCATGAGAACAAGCATTAGTGGAAAAATACAAGAACAAAGGACTGTATGCTATGTGATACATCAAGGACAGAGGAGTTGATACAGGATTGATGCATCAAGGACAGAGGGACAGCTTGTGATAGACAAAAAAGGTGTTTATGGCAGTGACTTTGGTGGGAACACAAAACACATCACTTATGTAATGCCTAACTTAGCTAATCAACAAATGCTTGAGCAAGTATCATAGCGAGTATAAACACAAGCCTGAATTTGTAATAAACATCTCTCATTGCACCTTAAAAGAGAGTCCGTACCGCATTCGCTACAAATGGCGCCCTGGAACAGGGACTTTCAGCGTGCCTATAAAGGCAGTAGCCGCTCTGGTAGCGAAGCCCAATCGAACCAGGAAACAGGACCGGGAACCAGGACAGTGCGCGCCCACCACCAACGAAAGGTGAGCGATTGGGAACCATGGGAGGGAAGTTATCCCTTAAGCAAAGACAAACCCTGGATGTCCTTCAACATGCGCTACAAACGCAAAATCAGGAGGTATCAGGGGTCTGATTGGTGAGTTTATTACAATGGATTGCTAATCATGTGCTAGACTTTCCTACAACTAGTACATTTCAATTGGAGACATGGCACAAAGATGAATGAGAATTATATGAACAGGTAACGACTGGAGATAAAGCTGCTTGCAAAATATTCATCTACTTGGGGAAAAATTATGACTACTAAGATACAGGATAAAGGACTGATACATCAGGGACAGAGGGACAGCTTACTATAGAAAAAAATGCGTATATGGCAGTTACATCGCTCGTGTAATGTCTAACTTAGCTAAAGAGCAAATGCTTGAGCAAGCATCATAGCGAGTATAAATGCAAACCTGAGTTTATAATAAATGTCTCTCATGGCACCTTACCGTGAGTCCACGCCAGATTCGCTACACTCTTCCTCATAGGTTCACCACCTTCCTCTCCTTCCTTGCTTTTCCTTTGCACGCTGCTCCACCTGAAGAGAAACACACAGAGGACTGAGCTACACCAGCCCAAGGGCACTACAATCAGACAGGGGCTGAGTCCGGGGGCTGACACCTCCCCACACCCCACAACGAGCCCACCTTGCCTTGGCCCCGGCCCCTCGCACATGCCTTAGAGATATCATAGCTCAGTACAAATCCCCACAGTCCTCACCTGCTGTTTGGTGCTTGCGGAGGGTCACACTCCCTGTGCCCCAGGGCACTGGCCCTACACAGCCAAGCTCGGCAGCGGGACTGTCTGGAGCTGCCGCTGGCTGGTTCTCCAGCTTTAGGGTCACCCGCAGAAGCCCGCTCTCCTCAGCTCTGCACACCCATCCAGTTGCGCCGCCCAGGCAAAGTCAGCTTCACCCTCTGCTCTACACCTCACCTGCAAACAACCAACTCTTCAACTGACAACTGTCCAAAACCCACCGACAAACTCTCCACACCTCAGCCTTTCGTTTGCAACTGCTGCCTCTAGTGCATCTCACAGACAAGCCTTCAAAATCCCCTCATCCTGCAATAACACTCCAGCACTGATCACCTGCGGGAACAACTACCACAATACCATGCAAACACCAACCAGTTCTGGCACGGAAATATCACTTTCTCCTCAAGATTCCACCCTACACCAACTGCTGACAAACACACGCTGTCCTCACCAAAGCCAAACGCTGCAACAACCAGCGACAACTCAAATTTGCGTGGGCGGTGCAAAATTGCAGGGGTGAGCTAACGCAGAGCTGGGCTTGAAAGCTGCAGAGTGTGCACCCTGTGGTATAACGTGGCGAGCTACTGCCATTCTGCCTTCTCCCTGGGAGAAGCGCGTGAGCAGAGGCTGCTTCAAGGCACGATGGGAACGGTTTGGTTCTCCGGGTCTCTCAGGGCGAGAGCGATAAATGTGATCTGTGTCGTGGCGCAGGAACTTCCCGTACACTTGCTCCTCCATTCGGTCTCGGGTGCTGCAAGAGAGGGAGCGAGAGATTCAGGGCAAGATTGACAACCTCGGCGTCCCCGTCCCAGCCACGGGTCACCCAAACCTGCAGACATCCCGGGAGGCCCCCTAAGATTTACACTCCCCTATGCCCCACCCTTGAAGCCTGGACATCGCCAGAACCATAGAGCAAGTATTTCTTGAGGAGGCACCCAAAGGGTCCGTGTTCTCTTTCAGGCAGATGCTAGCGCAAGATTGCAAATCATCTCACAGCTACCAGGAAGGTAAAAAATAACGTCTTGAAATGGGAAAGGAACAGGTATTGTTTCTCTTCATCACCTCCCTCATTGCCACGTTATCAAGGTCTCCCGCAATGTTCCACAGGAAACTTGAAGCTTGGAATTCCTGGTATTCTGAACCTGGGCAAGAAAGGAAGAAAAGCATGAGACTGATCATAAAGAGGGTGGCTGCTCGTAACATGGAAAGAGCAGTAACAAGGTAAAAAGATATCACTTTTCCTTAGAGAGCTCTCAAAGCTGCCTGTTAAGGACAAGAAAAACAAACTTGTGACGGACCATTACTTAAAATCCAAGGCCCAGGAAGCGATCTAATGTACATTGAAACGCGGGCCACGAGACAGTGGAAGTGCCACGAGCTCAGACTGAAGGGACAGAGGATGAATTTGCAAAGAAGTTTAGGTTTCGATGTCAAAACGGAAAATTCTACGTCATTAAAATATAATGCAAAAGTCAGTGTAAAATCAAGTAAGGCAACGACTCCAAATGAACTCTCAGGCGCTTCAGTCACTCAGGAGATCAAAAATGCGGATCATTTCTCACCTGCCCACCTCCCAAACCCCAGCCTATGTCCCCTGCTTCCAGCTTACCTGAGCCCAGATTAAAGGAGGATTTCAGAGGCCATGCCAAGTTCTGCTGCTCCTCGTTCGGGTTGCCAGTCTTCCTCCTCGCTCTGGAATTGCAGGTCAACCGCCTTCCTGTTCTTCTTTGATTGACGCTGAGCTGCCGCGTTACCCGCTGCCGTCTGAGCGGATCTCGGGGAGCCTCTGGAACCGCCAGAGCGCTCCCCCCACCAACATTCTCTTGCCTTGTTTTCGGGGTTCCTCTTCACCAGCTGAGGCGCCCTCCCACCCCCCGCCGCCCTCTTACCTTTTTCTAGAGGTCTCTTGAGCCACCAGCAAGCTCCCCCGCACCTTCCCTCAGCGATCTTGGCCCGCCAGAGGCCTGCCCCTCGTCAGCCTCCTCCCCTTTTCCTGGGTGCTGCTTGAACCACTGGTGGGCTCCCCTCCACCATCCTCTCGTCCTTTGTAGGGGAGTCTCGTGACTCACCAGAGCGCTCTCCGCCGTTGCCTTGCTGGGGTTATTGACACCGCTTGACTTGCCAGAGCGCTCCCCCTCGCAGTTCTCTTGTTGGATTTCTTGGGACCTTTTGAACCAGTGGAACAACGGGAATGCTCCCCCCCACTGTGACCTTGCCTTTCTTCAGTGCGATCTTGACGTGCTGGAGCACTTCCCCGCGCCGTCCTCTTGCCTTTTACTGGGGAGTCTCTTGAATATCCACAGCACTCCCCCCTGCCATCCTTTACCAGATTTTTTGACACTTCTTGACATCTCGGAGTGCTCTCACTCACCCTTGTCTTGCCTATTTTCAGGGCGCTCCTGTCCCGCTGGATGCTCCTCCCTGCTGTCCTATTGCCAGATTGAGAATTCTCGACCTGTCCCAGCGCTACCCCACCGTCTTTCTGCCTTCTACCTGGGAAGTCACTTGAAGAACTGGAGCACTCCCCCCTGCTGTCCTCTTGCCTTTCTTCACTGAGATTTTGGCCTGCCAGAGCACTCCTCCCTGTTGTCCTCTTACTGGATTTCTTGGGACCTCTTGACCCACTGGGTTTCTCCTCCTGCTGTCCTTTTGCCTTTCTTTAGTACAATCTCAGCCTGCTGGAGCGCTCCCCCTCGCCGTCCTCCTGCTGGATTTCTTGGAACCTCTTGACCCCTTAGGGCGTTCCCCCTGCCACCCTCTTGTGGTTTTTGGGGGAGTCTTGTGATCAACCAGGCCGTTTCCCCCCACCATCCTCTTCCCCTTTTCCTGGGTGCTTCTTGATCCACCAGAGTGCTCTCAAAGCTGCCTGTTACCATCCTCTAACCATTCTCTTGCCTTTTTTGGTGGAGTCTTGTGACTCACCGGAGCGTTCTCCACCATAGTCTTGCTGGATTTGTTGACATCGCTTGACCTGCCGGAGCGCTCCCCCTCACAGTTCTCTTCCTGGATATCTTGGGACATTTTGAACCACTGGGGGGCTCCCACCCGCCATCCTCTTACCGCATTTATTGAGACGTCCTGATCTGCCAGAGCGTTCCCCCTCGCCGTCCTTTTGCTGGATTTCTTGGGATGCCTTAAACAACTGTGGGGCTCCCACCCACCATCCTCTAACCGCATTTATCGAGATTTCCTGATCTGCTGGAGCGCTCCCCCTTGCCGTCCTCTTGCTGGATTTCTTGGGATCTCTTGGACCACTGGGGGGGCTCCCACCCGCCATCCTCTTACCGCATTTATTGAGACTTCCTGATCTGCTGGATTGCTCTCCCCCTGGCCTTCCTCTTGCACTTTTTTGGGGGAGTCTTCTTCACACATCCGAGCGCTCTCCCTCACCCTTGTCTTGCCTCTAGTCAGGGCGCTCTTCTCCCGCTGGAACGCTCCTCCCCGCCATCCTATTGCCAGACTGAGAATTCTTGACCTGCCGCAGTCCTGCCCCACCATGCTCCTGCCTTCTGCCTGGGAAGTCACTTGAAGAACTGGAGCGCTCTCCCCCGCTGTCCTCTTGCCTTTCCTCAGTGGGATTTTGGCCTGCTAAAGAGCTCCTCCCTGTCGTCCTCTTGCTGGATTTCTTGGGACTTCTTGACCCATTAGGGCGTTCCCCCTGCCACCCTCTTGTGTTTTCTGGGGAGTCTTGTGACCAACCAGGCCGTTTCCCCCCACCATCCTCTTCCCCTTTTCCTGGGTGCTTCTTGATCCACCAGAGTGCTCCCCTGCACCATTCTTTTGCCTTTTTTGGGAGAGTCTTGTGACTCGCCGGAGAGTTCTCCACCATTGTCTTGCTGGATTTCTTGACATCGCTTGACCTGCCGGAGCGCTCCCCCTCGCAGTTCTCTTGCTGGATTTCTTGGGACGTCTTAAACAACTGAGGGGCTCACACCCACCATCCTCTAACTGCATTTATCGAGATTTCCTGATCTGCCGGAGCGCTCGCCCCTGCTGTCCTCTTGCTGGGTTTCTTGGGACCTCTTGACCCACACGAGCTCTCCTCCCCACCGTCTTCTTGCCGGACTTATTGAGACTTCTTGACCCGCCAGAGTGTTCCCCCTCATCATCCTCCTGCCTTTTTCTGGGGATTCTCTTCAACAACTGAAGAGCTCCCCCGCACTGTCCTCTTCCCTTTTTTCTGGGTGATTCGTGAATCACCGGTGAGCTTCTCCTTACCACCCTCTTGGGCTTTTTTCAGAGCAACCTTGACCCATCAGAGCACCCCCTCACCGTCCTCTTGCCAGATGTACTGAGGGTTCTTCATCTGCCACAGCGCTCCCCCACGCCGTCCTCTTGCTGGATTTCCTGGAACCTTGTGAACCACTGGGGGGCTCCCACCCACCATCCTTTTACCGCATTTATTGAGACGTCCTGATCTGCCAGAGCGCTCCCCCTCGCCGCCCTCTTGCTGGATTTCTTGGGACCTCTTGAACCACTGGGGGCCTCCCACCCACCATACTCTTACCGCATTTATCGAGACTTCCTGATCTGCCGGAGCGCTCCCCCTCACCGTCCTCTTGCTGGATTTCTTGGGTCCTCTTGACCCATTAGGGCGTTCCCCCTGCCACCCTCTTGTGTTTTCTGGGGGAGTCTTGTGACCAACCAGAGTGCTCCCCCCCACCATCTTCTTCCCCTTTTCCTGGGTGCTTCTTGATCCACCAGAGTGCTCCCCTGCACCATTCTCTTGCCTTTTTTTGGGGGAATCTTGTGACTCACCGGAGCGTTTTCCACCATTGTCTTGCTGGATTTCTTGACACCGCTTGACCTGTTGGAGCGCTCTCCCTCACAGTTCTCTTGCTGGATATCTTGGGACCTCTTGAACCACTGGGGAGCTCCCACCTGCCACCTTCTTACCGCATTTATTGAGACTTCCTGATCTGCTGGATTGCTCTCCCCACCGGCCTTCCTCTTGCACTTTTTTGGGGGAGTCTTCTTGACACGTCCGAGTGCTCTCCCTCACCCTTGTCTTGCCTCTAGTCAGGGCGCTCATCTCCCGCTGGAACGCTCCTCCCCGCCATCCTATTGCCAGACTGAGAATTCTTGACCTGCCGCAGTCCTGCCCCGCCATGCTCCTGCCTTCTGCCTGGGAAGTCACTTGAAGAACTGGAGCGCTCTCCCCCGCTGTCCTCTTGCCTTTCCTCAGTGGGATTTTGGCCTGCTAAAGAGCTCCTCCCTGTCGTCCTCTTGCTGGATTTCTCGGTACCTCTTGACCCACTGGGTCTCTCCTCCTGCCGTCCTTTTGCCTTTCCTTAGTACATTCTTGGTCTGCTGGAGTGCTCCCCCCCACCATCCTCTTGCTGGATTTCTCGGGACCCCTTGTCCCATATAGGACATTCCCCCCCCCCACCATCCTGTTGTGTTTTTTAGGAGAGTCTTGTGATCGACCAGAGCGCTCCCCCCTTGACATCCTCTTCCCCTTTTTCTGGGTGACTTTTGAACCACTGGTGAACTCTCCCCCATCATCCTCTTGCCACATATATTGAGACTTGTTGATCCGCCAGAGCGCTTCCCCCACTGTCCTCTTGCCAGATTTACTGATACCTCTTGTCCTGTCAGAGCGCTCCCTCTCGCAGTCCTCTTTGTTCAGTTTGTAGGGTAGGAGGGGGGATCTCTGATTACAGAAAGGTCCCTTTGTTCTAGGAGACATTCCCTTGCTCCATGCTTCAGGTTGCCCATCTTCCCTCTCATTTTCAATATGCACGTCCATCACCTTCCTCCTCTTCTTTCTTGATCCCTCGACTCCCGGATGAACTCAAATCCTCTTTCTTGATCACTCTTTCTCGTAAGTTCACAACCTTACTTTCCTTTCTTGCTTTCGCCTTTGTGAGCTGCTCCACCCAAACCGAAATGCCCTGAAGACAGAAATACACCCACCCCAAGCCCGTACAGTCACATAGGGGGTGAGTCCGCTCGCTGACGCATCCCCACATCCCACAGCAAGCCCACCTTGCCTTGGCCCCGGCCCCCCGCACAGGCCTTCCCACCAACCCAGCCCCTCCGTAGCAGCACAGTTTCCCAGCATGCACCCCACAAAGACTTTCTTTGCCAGTCACCCCTGGCACTTACAGCAACACACCACATCAGCATCAAGAGCCCTGGGAGTGGAGAGCTGGCCAGGCCCTCACCCCGGCAGGATCCTCTTCCCCCTCCTTTAGCTGATGGCAGACAGACAAGACACCTCCCAAGAGGTGTCCAGCCCTCTCTCTCAACCACTCATGAGTACAAAAGCCCAGCCTCTACTCACCCACCCCGCCTCCCAAAACCCCACCAGCAGCCCCTGGTCCCAGCTGAACAGCAGCCAGTGCTGAAGATCTGGCTCGTGTTGTCGGACACAACCTTCCCATGGATGTCTGGGCCCCTGAGCAGTTTCCAGGGGTGGGAGGGCGCAGTCCTGATTACAGGGAGGTCCCTGTCCCAAGGGGGACATTTTCTTCCTCCTCACTCCTGACTCGCAGCTCCATCACCTTCCTCCTCTTCTTTCTTGATCCCTCCTGACTCGCAGCTCTACCACCGTCATCTTCTTTCTTGATCCCTGTTGACTTGCAGATGCACTCCAATCCTCTTTCTTGATCGCTCTTCCTCGTAGGTTCACCACCTTCCTCTTCTTTCTTGCTTTCACCTTTGCGAGCTGCTCCACCCGAACAGAGATGCACAGAAAACAAAAATATACCCACCCCAGGCCCGTACAGTCACACGAGGGGGCCAGTCCGGTCGCTGACGCATCCCCACACCCCACCACAAGGCCACCTTGCCTTGGCCCCGGCCCCCCGCACAGGCCTTCCCACCAACCCAGCCCCTCCGTAGCAGCACAGTTTCCCAGCATGCACACCACAAAGACTTTCTTTGCCAGTCACCCCTGGCACTTACAGCAACACACCACACCAGCATCAAGAGCCCTGGGAGTGGAGAGCTGGCCAGGCCCTCACCCCGGCAGGATCCTCTTCCCCCTCCTTTACCTGCTGGCAGACAGACACCTCCCAAGGGATGACCACCCTGCTCCCTTAACTGCTCCCAAGTCCAAGAGCCCAGCCCCTGCTCACCACCCCCACCTCCCAAAACACAGCCAACAGCCCCTGCTCCCATTTTACCACTTTACCCCCGAGCACGGTTTCTAGGGGTGGGAGGGGGACGCACTAATCACAGATCGTTCCCTGTGCTTAAGGATACATTCTCCTTCTCGCTGGCTCAGCCTGCCCATCTTCCTCCTCACTCTTGACTCGTAGCTCCATCACCTTTCTCCTCTTTTGTCCCCTCCTGACTCACAGGTCCACCACTGTCATCTTCTTTCTTGACTCTGCTTGACTCACAGGTGCGCTCCAATCCTCTTTCGTGATCGCTCTTCTGTGTCAGTACACGGAAGACCGGGCACGTGAGAAACTGCAAGAGTCAACAGCATGAGAACAAGCATTAGTGGAAAAATACAAGAACAAAGGACTGTATGCTATGTGATACATCAAGGACAGAGGAGTTGATACAGGATTGATGCATCAAGGACAGAGGGACAGCTTGTGATAGACAAAAAAGGTGTTTATGGCAGTGACTTTGGTGGGAACACAAAACACATCACTTATGTAATGCCTAACTTAGCTAATCAACAAATGCTTGAGCAAGTATCATAGCGAGTATAAACACAAGCCTGAATTTGTAATAAACATCTCTCATTGCACCTTAAAAGAGAGTCCGTACCGCATTCGCTACAAATGGCGCCCTGGAACAGGGACTTTCAGCGTGCCTATAAAGGCAGTAGCCGCTCTGGTAGCGAAGCCCAATCGAACCAGGAAACAGGACCGGGAACCAGGACAGTGCGCGCCCACCACCAACGAAAGGTGAGCGATTGGGAACCATGGGAGGGAAGTTATCCCTTAAGCAAAGACAAACCCTGGATGTCCTTCAACATGCGCTACAAACGCAAAATCAGGATGTATCAGGGGTCTGATTGGTGAGTTTATTACAATGGATTGCTAATCATGTGCTAGACTTTCCTACAACTGGTACATTTCAGTTGGAGACATGGCACAAAGATGAATGAGAATTATATGAACAGGTAACGACTGGAGATAAAGCTGCTTGCAAAATATTCATCTACTTGGGGAAAAATTATGACTACTAAGATACAGCATACAGGACTGATACATCAGGGACAGAGGGACAGCTTACTATAGAAAAAAATGCGTATATGGCAGTTACACCGCTCATGTAATGTCTAACTTAGCTAAAGAGCAAATGCTTGAGCAAGCATCATAGCGAGTATAAATGCAAACCTGAGTTTGTAATAAATGTCTCTCATGGCACCTTACCGTGAGTCCACGCCAGATTCGCTACACTCTTCCTCATAGGTTCACCACCTTCCTCTCCTTCCTTGCTTTTCCTTTGCACGCTGCTCCACCTGAAGAGAAACACACAGAGGACTGAGCTACACCAGCCCAAGGGCACTACAATCAGACAGGGGCTGAGTCCGGGGGCTGACACCTCCCCACACCCCACATCGAGCCCACCTTGCCTTGGCCCCGGCCCCTCGCACATGCCTTAGAGATATCATAGCTCAGTACAAATCCCCACAGTCCTCACCTGCTGTTTGGTGCTTGCGGAGGGTCATACTCCCTGTGCCCCAGGGCACTGGCCCTACACGGCCAAGCTCGGCAGCGGGACTGTCTGGAGCTGCCGCTGGCTGGTTCTCCAGCTTTAGGGTCACCCGCAGAAGCCCGCTCTCCTCAGCTCTGCACACCCATCCAGTTGCGCCGCCCAGGCAAAGTCAGCTTCACCCTCTGCTCTACACCTCACCTGCAAACAACCAACTCTTCAACTGACAACTGTCCAAAACCCACCGACAAACTCTCCACACCTCAGCCTTTCGTTTGCAACTGCTGCCTCTAGTGCATCTCACAGACAAGCCTTCAAAATCCCCTCATCCTGCAATAACACTCCAGCACTGATCACCTGCGGGAACAACTACCACAATACCATGCAAACACCAACCAGTTCTGGCACGGAAATATCACTTTCTCCTCAAGATTCCACCCTACACCAACTGCTGACAAACACACGCTGTCCTCACCAAAGCCAAACGCTGCAACAACCAGCGACAACTCAAATTTGCGTGGGCGGTGCAAAATTGCAGGGGTGAGCTAACGCAGAGCTGGGCTTGAAAGCTGCAGAGTGTGCACCCTGTGGTATAACGTGGCGAGCTACTGCCATTCTGCCTTCTCCCTGGGAGAAGCGCGTGAGCAGAGGCTGCTTCAAGGCACGATGGGAACGGTTTGGTTCTCCGGGTCTCTCAGGGCGAGAGCGATAAATGTGATCTGTGGCGTGGCGCAGGAACTTCCCGTACACTTGCTCCTCCATTCGGTCTCGGGTGCTGCAAGAGAGGGAGCGAGAGATTCAGGGCAAGATTGACAACCTCGGCGTCCCCGTCCCAGCCACGGGTCACCCAAACCTGCAGACATCCCGGGAGGCCCCCTAAGATTTACACTCCCCTATGCCCCACCCTTGAAGCCTGGACATCGCCAGAACCATAGAGCAAGTATTTCTTGAGGAGGCACCCAAAGGGTCCGTGTTCTCTTTCAGGCAGATGCTAGCGCAAGATTGCAAATCATCTCACAGCTACCAGGAAGGTAAAAAATAACGTCTTGAAATGGGAAAGGAACAGGTATTGTTTCTCTTCATCACCTCCCTCATTGCCACGTTATCAAGGTCTCCCGCAATGTTCCACAGGAAACTTGAAGCTTGGAATTCCTGGTATTCTGAACCTGGGCAAGAAAGGAAGAAAAGCATGAGACTGATCATAAAGAGGGTGGCTGCTCGTAACATGGAAAGAGCAGTAACAAGGTAAAAAGATATCACTTTTCCTTAGAGAGCTCTCAAAGCTGCCTGTTAAGGACAAGAAAAACAAACTTGTGACGGACCATTACTTAAAATCCAAGGCCCAGGAAGCGATCTAATGTACATTGAAACGCGGGCCACGAGACAGTGGAAGTGCCACGAGCTGAGACTGAAGGGACAGAGGATGAATTTCCAAAGAAGTTTAGGTTTCGATGTCAAAACGGAAAATTCTACGTCATTAAAATATAATGCAAAAGTCAGTGTAAAATCAAGTAAGGCAACGACTCCAAATGAACTCTCAGGCGCTTCAGTCACTCAGGAGATCAAAAATGCGGATCATTTCTCACCTGCCCACCTCCCAAACCCCAGCCTATGTCCCCTGCTTCCAGCTTACCTGAGCCCAGATTAAAGGAGGATTTCAGAGGCCATGCCAAGTTCTGCTGCTCCTCGTTCGGGTTGCCAGTCTTCCTCCTCGCTCTGGAATTGCAGGTCAACCGCCTTCCTGTTCTTCTTTGATTGACGCTGAGCTGCCGCATTACCCGCTGCCGTCTGAGCGGATCTCGGGGAGCCTCTGGAACCGCCAGAGCGCTCCCCCCACCAACATTCTCTTGCCTTGTTTTCGGGGTTCCTCTTCACCAGCTGAGGCGCCCTCCCACCCCCCCGCCGCCCTCTTACCTTTTTCTAGAGGTCTCTTGAGCCACCAGCAAGCTCCCCCACACCTTCCCCCAGTGATCTTGGCCCGCCAGAGGCCTGCCCCTCGTCAGCCTCCTCCCCTTTTCCTGGGTGCTGCTTGAACCACTGGTGGGCTCCCCTCCACCATCCTCTCGTCCTTTGTAGGGGAGTCTCGTGACTCACCAGAGCGCTCTCCGCCGTTGCCTTGCTGGGGTTATTGACACCGCTTGACTTGCCAGAGCGCTCCCCCTCGCAGTTCTCTTGTTGGATTTCTTGGGACCTTTTGAACCAGTGGAACAACGGGAATGCTCCCCCCCACTGTGACCTTGCCTTTCTTCAGTGCGATCTTGACGTGCTGGAGCACTTCCCCGCGCCGTCCTCTTGCCTTTTACTGGGGAGTCTCTTGAATATCCACAGCACTCCCCCCTGCCATCCTTTACCAGATTTTTTGACACTTCTTGACATCTCGGAGTGCTCTCACTCACCCTTGTCTTGCCTATTTTCAGGGCGCTCCTGTCCCGCTGGATGCTCCTCCCTGCTGTCCTATTGCCAGATTGAGAATTCTCGACCTGTCCCAGCGCTACCCCACCGTCCTTCTGCCTTCTACCTGGGAAGTCACTTGAAGAACTGGAGCACTCCCCCCTGCTGTCCTCTTGCCTTTCTTCACTGAGATTTTGGCCTGCCAGAGCACTCCTCCCTGTTGTCCTCTTACTGGATTTCTTGGGACCTCTTGACCCACTGGGTTTCTCCTCCTGCTGTCCTTTTGCCTTTCTTTAGTACAATCTCAGCCTGCTGGAGCGCTCCCCCTCGCCGTCCTCCTGCTGGATTTCTTGGAACCTCTTGACCCCTTAGGGCGTTCCCCCTGCCACCCTCTTGTGGTTTTTGGGGGAGTCTTGTGATCAACCAGGCCGTTTCCCCCCACCATCCTCTTCCCCTTTTCCTGGGTGCTTCTTGATCCACCAGAGTGCTCTCAAAGCTGCCTGTTACCATCCTCTAACCATTCTCTTGCCTTTTTTGGTGGAGTCTTGTGACTCACCGGAGCGTTCTCCACCATAGTCTTGCTGGATTTGTTGACATCGCTTGACCTGCCGGAGCGCTCCCCCTCACAGTTCTCTTCCTGGATATCTTGGGACATTTTGAACCACTGGGGGGCTCCCACCCGCCATCCTCTTACCGCATTTATTGAGACGTCCTGATCTGCCAGAGCGTTCCCCCTCGCCGTCCTTTTGCTGGATTTCTTGGGATGCCTTAAACAACTGTGGGGCTCCCACCCACCATCCTCTAACCGCATTTATCGAGATTTCCTGATCTGCTGGAGCGCTCCCCCTTGCCGTCCTCTTGCTGGATTTCTTGGGATCTCTTGGACCACAGGGGGGGCTCCCACCCGCCATCCTCTTACCGCATTTATTGAGACTTCCTGATCTGCTGGATTGCTCTCCCCCTGGCCTTCCTCTTGCACTTTTTTGGGGGAGTCTTCTTCACACATCCGAGCGCTCTCCCTCACCCTTGTCTTGCCTCTAGTCAGGGCGCTCTTCTCCCGCTGGAACGCTCCTCCCCGCCATCCTATTGCCAGACTGAGAATTCTTGACCTGCCACAGTCCTGCCCCACCATGCTCCTGCCTTCTGCCTGGGAAGTCACTTGAAGAACTGGAGCGCTCTCCCCCGCTGTCCTCTTGCCTTTCCTCAGTGGGATTTTGGCCTGCCAAAGAGCTCCTCCCTGTCGTCCTCTTGCTGGATTTCTTGGGACTTCTTGACCCATTAGGGCGTTCCCCCTGCCACCCTCTTGTGGTTTTTGGGGGAGTCTTGTGACCAACCAGGCCGTTTCCCCCCACCATCCTCTTCCCCTTTTCCTGGGTGCTTCTTGATCCACCAGAGTGCTCCCCT
Source organism: Patagioenas fasciata (assembly GCF_037038585.1). Taxonomy (NCBI): domain Eukaryota; kingdom Metazoa; phylum Chordata; class Aves; order Columbiformes; family Columbidae; genus Patagioenas; species Patagioenas fasciata. The sequence goes on along the minus strand of NW_027288556.1, from coordinate 68,545 downwards.
GCACCATTCTTTTGCCTTTTTTGGGAGAGTCTTGTGACTCGCCGGAGAGTTCTCCACCATTGTCTTGCTGGATTTCTTGACATCGCTTGACCTGCCGGAGCGCTCCCCCTCGCAGTTCTCTTGCTGGATTTCTTGGGACGTCTTAAACAACTGAGGGGCTCACACCCACCATCCTCTAACTGCATTTATCGAGATTTCCTGATCTGCCGGAGCGCTCGCCCCTGCTGCCCTCTTGCTGGGTTTCTTGGGACCTCTTGACCCACACGAGCTCTCCTCCCCACCGTCTTCTTGCCGGACTTATTGAGACTTCTTGACCCGCCAGAGTGTTCCCCCTCATCATCCTCCTGCCTTTTTCTGGGGATTCTCTTCAACAACTGAAGAGCTCCCCCGCACTGTCCTCTTCCCTTTTTTCTGGGTGATTCGTGAATCACCGGTGAGCTTCTCCTTACCACCCTCTTGGGCTTTTTTCAGAGCAACCTTGACCCATCAGAGCACCCCCTCACCGTCCTCTTGCCAGATGTACTGAGGGTTCTTCATCTGCCACAGCGCTCCCCCACGCCGTCCTCTTGCTGGATTTCCTGGAACCTTGTGAACCACTGGGGGGCTCCCACCCACCATCCTTTCACCGCATTTATTGAGACGTCCTGATCTGCCAGAGCGCTCCCCCTCGCCGCCCTCTTGCTGGATTTCTTGGGACCTCTTGAACCACTGGGGGCCTCCCACCCACCATACTCTTACCGCATTTATCGAGACTTCCTGATCTGCCGGAGCGCTCCCCCTCGCCGTCCTCTTGCTGGATTTCTTGGGTCCTCTTGACCCATTAGGGCGTTCCCCCTGCCACCCTCTTGTGTTTTCTGGGGGAGTCTTGTGACCAACCAGAGTGCTCCCCCCCACCATCTTCTTCCCCTTTTCCTGGGTGCTTCTTGATCCACCAGAGTGCTCCCCTGCACCATTCTCTTGCCTTTTTTTGGGGGAATCTTGTGACTCACCGGAGCGTTTTCCACCATTGTCTTGCTGGATTTCTTGACACCGCTTGACCTGTTGGAGCGCTCTCCCTCACAGTTCTCTTGCTGGATATCTTGGGACCTCTTGAACCACTGGGGAGCTCCCACCTGCCACCTTCTTACCGCATTTATTGAGACTTCCTGATCTGCTGGATTGCTCTCCCCACCGGCCTTCCTCTTGCACTTTTTGGGGGAGTCTTCTTGACACGTCCGAGTGCTCTCCCTCACCCTTGTCTTGCCTCTAGTCAGGGCGCTCATCTCCCACTGGAACACTCCTCCCCGCCATCCTATTGCCAGACTGAGAATTCTTGACCTGCCGCAGTCCTGCCCCGCCATGCTCCTGCCTTCTGCCTGGGAAGTCACTTGAAGAACTGGAGCGCTCTCCCCCGCTGTCCTCTTGCCTTTCCTCAGTGGGATTTTGGCCTGCTAAAGAGCTCCTCCCTGTCGTCCTCTTGCTGGATTTCTCGGTACCTCTTGACCCACTGGGTCTCTCCTCCTGCCGTCCTTTTGCCTTTCCTTAGTACATTCTTGGTCTGCTGGAGTGCTCCCCCCCACCATCCTCTTGCTGGATTTCTCGGGACCCCTTGTCCCATATAGGACATTCCCCCCCACCACCATCCTGGTGTGTTTTTTAGGAGAGTCTTGTGATCGACCAGAGCGCTCCCCCCTTGACATCCTCTTCCCCTTTTTCTGGGTGACTTTTGAACCACTGGTGAACTCTCCCCCATCATCCTCTTGCCACATATATTGAGACTTGTTGATCCGCCAGAGCGCTTCCCCCACTGTCCTCTTGCCAGATTTACTGATACCTCTTGTCCTGTCAGAGCGCTCCCTCTCGCAGTCCTCTTTGTTCAGTTTGTAGGGTAGGAGGGGGGATCTCTGATTACAGAAAGGTCCCTTTGTTCTAGGAGACATTCCCTTGCTCCATGCTTCAGGTTGCCCATCTTCCCTCTCATTTTCAATATGCACGTCCATCACCTTCCTCCTCTTCTTTCTTGATCCCTCGACTCCCGGATGAACTCAAATCCTCTTTCTTGATCACTCTTTCTCGTAAGTTCACAACCTTACTTTCCTTTCTTGCTTTCGCCTTTGTGAGCTGCTCCACCCAAACCGAAATGCCCTGAAGACAGAAATACACCCACCCCAAGCCCGTACAGTCACATAGGGGGTGAGTCCGCTCGCTGACGCATCCCCACATCCCACAGCAAGCCCACCTTGCCTTGGCCCCGGCCCCCCGCACAGGCCTTCCCACCAACCCAGCCCCTCCGTAGCAGCACAGTTTCCCAGCATGCACCCCACAAAGACTTTCTTTGCCAGTCACCCCTGGCACTTACAGCAACACACCACATCAGCATCAAGAGCCCTGGGAGTGGAGAGCTGGCCAGGCCCTCACCCCGGCAGGATCCTCTTCCCCCTCCTTTAGCTGATGGCAGACAGACAAGACACCTCCCAAGAGGTGTCCAGCCCTCTCTCTCAACCACTCATGAGTACAAAAGCCCAGCCTCTACTCACCCACCCCGCCTCCCAAAACCCCACCAGCAGCCCCTGGTCCCAGCTGAACAGCAGCCAGTGCTGAAGATCTGGCTCGTGTTGTCGGACACAACCTTCCCATGGATGTCTGGGCCCCTGAGCAGTTTCCAGGGGTGGGAGGGCGCAGTCCTGATTACAGGGAGGTCCCTGTCCCAAGGGGGACATTTTCTTCCTCCTCACTCCTGACTCGCAGCTCCATCACCTTCCTCCTCTTCTTTCTTGATCCCTCCTGACTCGCAGCTCTACCACCGTCATCTTCTTTCTTGATCCCTGTTGACTTGCAGATGCACTCCAATCCTCTTTCTTGATTGCTCTTCCTCGTAGGTTCACCACCTTCCTCTTCTTTCTTGCTTTCACCTTTGCGAGCTGCTCCACCCGAACAGAGATGCACAGAAAACAAAAATATACCCACCCCAGGCCCGTACAGTCACACGAGGGGGCGAGTCCGGTCGCTGACGCATCCCCACACCCCACCACAAGGCCACCTTGCCTTGGCCCCGGCCCCCCGCACAGGCCTTCCCACCAACCCAGCCCCTCCGTAGCAGCACAGTTTCCCAGCATGCACACCACAAAGACTTTCTTTGCCAGTCACCCCTGGCACTTACAGCAACACACCACACCAGCATCAAGAGCCCTGGGAGTGGAGAGCTGGCCAGGCCCTCACCCCGGCAGGATCCTCTTCCCCCTCCTTTACCTGCTGGCAGACAGACACCTCCCAAGGGATGACCACCCTGCTCCCTTAACTGCTCCCAAGTCCAAGAGCCCAGCCCCTGCTCACCACCCCCACCTCCCAAAACACAGCCAACAGCCCCTGCTCCCATTTTACCACTTTACCCCCGAGCACGGTTTCTAGGGGTGGGAGGGGGACGCACTAATCACAGATCGTTCCCTGTGCTTAAGGATACATTCTCCTTCTCGCTGGCTCAGGCTGCCCATCTTCCTCCTCACTCTTGACTCGTAGCTCCATCACCTTTCTCCTCTTTTGTCCCCTCCTGACTCACAGGTCCACCACTGTCATCTTCTTTCTTGACTCTGCTTGACTCACAGGTGCGCTCCAATCCTCTTTCGTGATCGCTCTTCTGTGTCAGTACACGGAAGACCGGGCACGTGAGAAACTGCAAGAGTCAACAGCATGAGAACAAGCATTAGTGGAAAAATACAAGAACAAAGGACTGTATGCTATGTGATACATCAAGGACAGAGGAGTTGATACAGGATTGATGCATCAAGGACAGAGGGACAGCTTGTGATAGACAAAAAAGGTGTTTATGGCAGTGACTTTGGTGGGAACACAAAACACATCACTTATGTAATGCCTAACTTAGCTAATCAACAAATGCTTGAGCAAGTATCATAGCGAGTATAAACACAAGCCTGAATTTGTAATAAACATCTCTCATTGCACCTTAAAAGAGAGTCCGTACCGCATTCGCTACAAATGGCGCCCTGGAACAGGGACTTTCAGCGTGCCTATAAAGGCAGTAGCCGCTCTGGTAGCGAAGCCCAATCGAACCAGGAAACAGGACCGGGAACCAGGACAGTGCGCGCCCACCACCAACGAAAGGTGAGCGATTGGGAACCATGGGAGGGAAGTTATCCCTTAAGCAAAGACAAACCCTGGATGTCCTTCAACATGCGCTACAAACGCAAAATCAGGATGTATCAGGGGTCTGATTGTTGAGTTTATTACAATGGATTGCTAATCATGTGCTAGACTTTCCTACAACTGGTACATTTCAGTTGGAGACATGGCACAAAGATGAATGAGAATTATATGAACAGGTAACGACTGGAGATAAAGCTGCTTGCAAAATATTCATCTACTTGGGGAAAAATTATGACTACTAAGATACGGGATACAGGACTGATACATCAGGGACAGAGGGACAGCTTACTATAGAAAAAAATGCGTATATGGCAGTTACACCGCTCATGTAATGTCTAACTTAGCTAAAGAGCAAATGCTTGAGCAAGCATCATAGCGAGTATAAATGCAAACCTGAGTTTGTAATAAATGTCTCTCATGGCACCTTACCGTGAGTCCACGCCAGATTCGCTACACTCTTCCTCATAGGTTCACCACCTTCCTCTCCTTCCTTGCTTTTCCTTTGCACGCTGCTCCACCTGAAGAGAAACACACAGAGGACTGAGCTACACCAGCCCAAGGGCACTACAATCAGACAGGGGCTGAGTCCGGGGGCTGACACCTCCCCACACCCCACAACGAGCCCACCTTGCCTTGGCCCCGACCCCTCGCACATGCCTTAGAGATATCATAGCTCAGTACAAATCCCCACAGTCCTCACCTGCTGTTTGGTGCTTGCGGAGGGTCACACTCCCTGTGCCCCAGGGCACTGGCCCTACACAGCCAAGCTCGGCAGCGGGACTGTCTGGAGCTGCCGCTGGCTGGTTCTCCAGCTTTAGGGTCACCCGCAGAAGCCCGCTCTCCTCAGCTCTGCACACCCATCCAGTTGCGCCGCCCAGGCAAAGTCAGCTTCACCCTCTGCTCTACACCTCACCTGCAAACAACCAACTCTTCAACTGACAACTGTCCAAAACCCACCAACAAACTCTCCACACCTCAGCCTTTCGTTTGCAACTGCTGCCTCTAGTGCATCTCACAGACAAGCCTTCAAAATCCCCTCATCCTGCAATAACACTCCAGCACTGATCACCTGCGGGAACAACTACCACAATACCATGCAAACACCAACCAGTTCTGGCACGGAAATATCACTTTCTCCTCAAGATTCCACCCTACACCAACTGCTGACAAACACACGCTGTCCTCACCAAAGCCAAACGCTGCAACAACCAGCGACAACTCAAATTTGCGTGGGCGGTGCAAAATTGCAGGGGTGAGCTAACGCAGAGCTGGGCTTGAAAGCTGCAGAGTGTGCACCCTGTGGTATAACGTGGCGAGCTACTGCCATTCTGCCTTCTCCCTGGGAGAAGCGCGTGAGCAGAGGCTGCTTCAAGGCACGATGGGAACGGTTTGGTTCTCCGGGTCTCTCAGGGCGAGAGCGATAAATGTGATCTGTGTCGTGGCGCAGGAACTTCCCGTACACTTGCTCCTCCATTCGGTCTCGGGTGCTGCAAGAGAGGGAGCGAGAGATTCAGGGCAAGATTGACAACCTCGGCGTCCCCGTCCCAGCCACGGGTCACCCAAACCTGCAGACATCCCTGGAGGCCCCCTAAGATTTACACTCCCCTATGCCCCACCCTTGAAGCCTGGACATCGCCAGAACCATAGAGCAAGTATTTCTTGAGGAGGCACCCAAAGGGTCCGTGTTCTCTTTCAGGCAGATGCTAGCGCAAGATTGCAAATCATCTCACAGCTACCAGGAAGGTAAAAAATAACGTCTTGAAATGGGAAAGGAACAGGTATTGTTTCTCTTCATCACCTCCCTCATTGCCACGTTATCAAGGTCTCCCGCAATGTTCCACAGGAAACTTGAAGCTTGGAATTCCTGGTATTCTGAACCTGGGCAAGAAAGGAAGAAAAGCATGAGACTGATCATAAAGAGGGTGGCTGCTCGTAACATGGAAAGAGCAGTAACAAGGTAAAAAGATATCACTTTTCCTTAGAGAGCTCTCAAAGCTGCCTGTTAAGGACAAGAAAAACAAACTTGTGACGGACCATTACTTAAAATCCAAGGCCCAGGAAGCGATCTAATGTACATTGAAACGCGGGCCACGAGACAGTGGAAGTGCCACGAGCTGAGACTGAAGGGACAGAGGATGAATTTCCAAAGAAGTTTAGGTTTCGATGTCAAAACGGAAAATTCTACGTCATTAAAATATAATGCAAAAGTCAGTGTAAAATCAAGTAAGGCAACGACTCCAAATGAACTCTCAGGCGCTTCAGTCACTCAGGAGATCAAAAATGCGGATCATTTCTCACCTGCCCACCTCCCAAACCCCAGCCTATGTCCCCTGCTTCCAGCTTACCTGAGCCCAGATTAAAGGAGGATTTCAGAGGCCATGCCAAGTTCTGCTGCTCCTCGTTCGGGTTGCCAGTCTTCCTCCTCGCTCTGGAATTGCAGGTCAACCGCCTTCCTGTTCTTCTTTGATTGACGCTGAGCTGCCGCATTACCCGCTGCCGTCTGAGCGGATCTCGGGGAGCCTCTGGAACCGCCAGAGCGCTCCCCCCACCAACATTCTCTTGCCTTGTTTTCGGGGTTCCTCTTCACCAGCTGAGGCGCCCTCCCACCCCCCCGCCGCCCTCTTACCTTTTTCTAGAGGTCTCTTGAGCCACCAGCAAGCTCCCCCACACCTTCCCCCAGTGATCTTGGCCCGCCAGAGGCCTGCCCCTCGTCAGCCTCCTCCCCTTTTCCTGGGTGCTGCTTGAACCACTGGTGGGCTCCCCTCCACCATCCTCTCGTCCTTTGTAGGGGAGTCTCGTGACTCACCAGAGCGCTCTCCGCCGTTGCCTTGCTGGGGTTATTGACACCGCTTGACTTGCCAGAGCGCTCCCCCTCGCAGTTCTCTTGTTGGATTTCTTGGGACCTTTTGAACCAGTGGAACAACGGGAATGCTCCCCCCCACTGTGACCTTGCCTTTCTTCAGTGCGATCTTGACGTGCTGGAGCACTTCCCCGCGCCGTCCTCTTGCCTTTTACTGGGGAGTCTCTTGAATATCCACAGCACTCCCCCCTGCCATCCTTTACCAGATTTTTTGACACTTCTTGACATCTCGGAGTGCTCTCACTCACCCTTGTCTTGCCTATTTTCAGGGCGCTCCTGTCCCGCTGGATGCTCCTCCCTGCTGTCCTATTGCCAGATTGAGAATTCTCGACCTGTCCCAGCGCTACCCCACCGTCCTTCTGCCTTCTACCTGGGAAGTCACTTGAAGAACTGGAGCACTCCCCCCTGCTGTCCTCTTGCCTTTCTTCACTGAGATTTTGGCCTGCCAGAGCACTCCTCCCTGTTGTCCTCTTACTGGATTTCTTGGGACCTCTTGACCCACTGGGTTTCTCCTCCTGCTGTCCTTTTGCCTTTCTTTAGTACAATCTCAGCCTGCTGGAGCGCTCCCCCTCGCCGTCCTCCTGCTGGATTTCTTGGAACCTCTTGACCCCTTAGGGCGTTCCCCCTGCCACCCTCTTGTGGTTTTTGGGGGAGTCTTGTGATCAACCAGGCCGTTTCCCCCCACCATCCTCTTCCCCTTTTCCTGGGTGCTTCTTGATCCACCAGAGTGCTCTCAAAGCTGCCTGTTACCATCGCCTAACCATTCTCTTGCCTTTTTTGGTGGAGTCTTGTGACTCACCGGAGCGTTCTCCACCATTGTCTTGCTGGATTTGTTGACATCGCTTGACCTGCCGGAGCGCTCCCCCTCACAGTTCTCTTCCTGGATATCTTGGGACATTTTGAACCACTGGGGGGCTCCCACCCGCCATCCTCTTACCGCATTTATTGAGACGTCCTGATCTGCCAGAGCGTTCCCCCTCGCCGTCCTTTTGCTGGATTTCTTGGGATGCCTTAAACAACTGTGGGGCTCCCACCCACCATCCTCTAACCGCATTTATCGAGATTTCCTGATCTGCTGGAGCGCTCCCCCTTGCCGTCCTCTTGCTGGATTTCTTGGGATCTCTTGGACCACTGGGGGGGCTCGCACCCGCCATCCTCTTACCGCATTTATTGAGACTTCCTGATCTGCTGGATTGCTCTCCCCACCGGCCTTCCTCTTGCACTTTTTTGGGGGAGTCTTCTTCACACATCCGAGCGCTCTCCCTCACCCTTGTCTTGCCTCTAGTCAGGGCGCTCTTGTCCCGCTGGAACGCTCCTCCCCGCCATCCTATTGCCAGACTGAGAATTCTTGACCTGCCGCAGTCCTGCCCCACCATGCTCCTGCCTTCTGCCTGGGAAGTCACTTGAAGAACTGGAGCGCTCTCCCCCGCTGTCCTCTTGCCTTTCCTCAGTGGGATTTTGGCCTGCTAAAGAGCTCCTCCCTGTCGTCCTCTTGCTGGATTTCTTGGGACTTCTTGACCCATTAGGGCGTTCCCCCTGCCACCCTCTTGTGGTTTTTGGGGGAGTCTTGTGACCAACCAGGCCGTTTCCCCCCACCATCCTCTTCCCCTTTTCCTGGGTGCTTCTTGATCCACCAGAGTGCTCCCCTGCACCATTCTTTTGCCTTTTTTGGGAGAGCCTTGTGACTCGCCGGAGAGTTCTCCACCATTGTCTTGCTGGATTTCTTGACATCGCTTGACCTGCCGGAGCGCTCCCCCTCGCAGTTCTCTTGCTGGATTTCTTGGGACGTCTTAAACAACTGAGGGGCTCACACCCACCATCCTCTAACTGCATTTATCGAGATTTCCTGATCTGCCGGAGCGCTCGCCCCTGCTGTCCTCTTGCTGGGTTTCTTGGGACCTCTTGACCCACACGAGCTCTCCTCCCCACCGTCTTCTTGCCGGACTTATTGAGACTTCTTGACCCGCCAGAGTGTTCCCCCTCATCATCCTCCTGCCTTTTTCTGGGGATTCTCTTCAACAACTGAAGAGCTCCCCCGCACTGTCCTCTTCCCTTTTTTCTGGGTGATTCGTGAATCACCGGTGAGCTTCTCCTTACCACCCTCTTGGGCTTTTTTCAGAGCAACCTTGACCCATCAGAGCACCCCCTCACCGTCCTCTTGCCAGATGTACTGAGGGTTCTTCATCTGCCACAGCGCTCCCCCACGCCGTCCTCTTGCTGGATTTCCTGGAACCTTGTGAACCACTGGGGGGCTCCCACCCACCATCCTTTCACCGCATTTATTGAGACGTCCTGATCTGCCAGAGCGCTCCCCCTCGCTGCCCTCTTGCTGGATTTCTTGGGACCTCTTGAACCACTGGGGGCCTCCCACCCACCATACTCTTACCGCATTTATCGAGACTTCCTGATCTGCCGGAGCGCTCCCCCTCGCCGTCCTCTTGCTGGATTTCTTGGGTCCTCTTGACCCATTAGGGCGTTCCCCCTGCCACCCTCTTGTGTTTTCTGGGGGAGTCTTGTGACCAACCAGAGTGCTCCCCCCCACCATCTTCTTCCCCTTTTCCTGGGTGCTTCTTGATCCACCAGAGTGCTCCCCTGCACCATTCTCTTGCCTTTTTTTGGGGGAATCTTGTGACTCACCGGAGCGTTTTCCACCATTGTCTTGCTGGATTTCTTGACACCGCTTGACCTGTTGGAGCGCTCTCCCTCACAGTTCTCTTGCTGGATATCTTGGGACCTCTTGAACCACTGGGGAGCTCCCACCTGCCACCTTCTTACCGCATTTATTGAGACTTCCTGATCTGCTGGATTGCTCTCCCCACCGGCCTTCCTCTTGCACTTTTTGGGGGAGTCTTCTTGACACGACCGAGTGCTCTCCCTCACCCTTGTCTTGCCTCTAGTCAGGGCGCTCTTGTCCCGCTGGAACGCTCCTCCCCGCCATCCTATTGCCAGACTGAGAATTCTTGACCTGCCGCAGTCCTGCCCCGCCATGCTCCTGCCTTCTGCCTGGGAAGTCACTTGAAGAACTGGAGCGCTCTCCCCCGCTGTCCTCTTGCCTTTCCTCAGTGGGATTTTGGCCTGCTAAAGAGCTCCTCCCTGTCGTCCTCTTGCTGGATTTCTCGGTACCTCTTGACCCACTGGGTCTCTCCTCCTGCCGTCCTTTTGCCTTTCCTTAGTACATTCTTGGTCTGCTGGAGTGCTCCCCCCCACCATCCTCTTGCTGGATTTCTCGGGACCCCTTGTCCCATATAGGACATTCCCCCCCCGCACCATCCTGGTGTGTTTTTTAGGAGAGTCTTGTGATCGACCAGAGCGCTCCCCCCTTGACATCCTCTTCCCCTTTTTCTGGGTGACTTTTGAACCACTGGTGAACTCTCCCCCTTCATCCTCTTGCCACATATATTGAGACTTGTTGATCCGCCAGAGCGCTTCCCCCACTGTCCTCTTGCCAGATTTACTGATACCTCTTGTCCTGTCAGAGCGCTCCCTCTCGCAGTCCTCTTTGTTCAGTTTGTAGGGTAGGAGGGGGGATCTCTGATTACAGAAAGGTCCCTTTGTTCTAGGAGACATTCCCTTGCTCCATGCTTCAGGTTGCCCATCTTCCCTCTCATTTTCAATATGCACGTCCATCACCTTCCTCCTCTTCTTTCTTGATCCCTCGACTCCCGGATGAACTCAAATCCTCTTTCTTGATCACTCTTTCTCGTAAGTTCACAACCTTACTTTCCTTTCTTGCTTTCGCCTTTGTGAGCTGCTCCACCCAAACCGAAATGCCCTGAAGACAGAAATACACCCACCCCAAGCCTGTACAGTCACATAGGGGGTGAGTCCGCTCGCTGACGCATCCCCACATCCCAGAGCAAGCCCACCTTGCCTTGGCCCCGGCCCCCCGCACAGGCCTTCCCACCAACCCAGCCCCTCCGTACCAGCACAGTTTCCCAGCATGCACCCCACAAAGACTTTCTTTGCCAGTCACCCCTGGCACTTACAGCAACACAGCACACCAGCATCAAGAGCCCTGGGAGTGAAGAGCTGGCCAGGCCCTCACCCCGGCAGGATCCTCTTCCCCCTCCTTTAGCTGATGGCAGACAGACAAGACACCTCCCAAGAGGTGTCCAGCCCTCTCTCTCAACCACTCATGAGTACAAAAGCCCAGCCTCTACTCACCCACCCCACCTCCCAAAACCCCACCAGCAGCCCCTGGTCCCAGCTGAACAGCAGCCAGTGCTGAAGATCTGGCTCGTGTTGTTGGACACAACCTTCCCATGGATGTCTGGGCCCCTGAGCAGTTTCCAGGGGTGGGAGGGCGCAGTCCTGATTACAGGGAGGTCCCTGTCCCAAGGGGGACATTTTCTTCCTCCTCACTCCTGACTCGCAGCTCCATCACCTTCCTCCTCTTCTTTCTTGATCCCTCCTGACTCGCAGCTCTACCACCGTCATCTTCTTTCTTGATCCCTGTTGACTTGCAGATGCACTCCAATCCTCTTTCTTGATCGCTCTTCCTCGTAGGTTCACCACCTTCCTCTTCTTTCTTGCTTTCGCCTTTGCGAGCTGCTCCACCCGAACAGAGATGCACAGAAAACAAAAATATACCCACCCCAGGCCCGTACAGTCACACGAGGGGGCGAGTCCGGTCGCTGACGCATCCCCACACCCCACCACAAGGCCACCTTGCCTTGGCCCCGGCCCCCCGCACAGGCCTTCCCACCAACCCAGCCCCTCCGTAGCAGCACAGTTTCCCAGCATGCACACCACAAAGACTTTCTTTGCCAGTCACCCCTGGCACTTACAGCAACACACCACACCAGCATCAAGAGCCCTGGGAGTGGAGAGCTGGCCAGGCCCTCACCCCGGCAGGATCCTCTTCCCCCTCCTTTACCTGCTGGCAGACAGACACCTCCCAAGGGATGACCACCCTGCTCCCTTAACTGCTCCCAAGTCCAAGAGCCCAGCCCCTGCTCACCACCCCCACCTCCCAAAACACAGCCAACAGCCCCTGCTCCCATTTTACCACTTTACCCCCGAGCACGGTTTCTAGGGGTGGGAGGGGGACGCACTAATCACAGATCGTTCCCTGTGCTTAAGGATACATTCTCCTTCTCGCTGGCTCAGCCTGCCCATCTTCCTCCTCACTCTTGACTCGTAGCTCCATCACCTTTCTCCTCTTTTGTCCCCTCCTGACTCACAGGTCCACCACTGTCATCTTCTTTCTTGACTCTGCTTGACTCACAGGTGCGCTCCAATCCTCTTTCGTGATCGCTCTTCTGTGTCAGTACACGGAAGACCGGGCACGTGAGAAACTGCAAGAGTCAACAGCATGAGAACAAGCATTAGTGGAAAAATACAAGAACAAAGGACTGTATGCTATGTGATACATCAAGGACAGAGGAGTTGATACAGGATTGATGCATCAAGGACAGAGGGACAGCTTGTGATAGACAAAAAAGGTGTTTATGGCAGTGACTTTGGTGGGAACACAAAACACATCACTTATGTAATGCCTAACTTAGCTAATCAACAAATGCTTGAGCAAGTATCATAGCGAGTATAAACACAAGCCTGAATTTGTAATAAACATCTCTCATTGCACCTTAAAAGAGAGTCCGTACCGCATTCGCTACAAATGGCGCCCTGGAACAGGGACTTTCAGCGTGCCTATAAAGGCAGTAGCCGCTCTGGTAGCGAAGCCCAATCGAACCAGGAAACAGGACCGGGAACCAGGACAGTGCGCGCCCACCACCAACGAAAGGTGAGCGATTGGGAACCATGGGAGGGAAGTTATCCCTTAAGCAAAGACAAACCCTGGATGTCCTTCAACATGCGCTACAAACGCAAAATCAGGATGTATCAGGGGTCTGATTGGTGAGTTTATTACAATGGATTGCTAATCATGTGCTAGACTTTCCTACAACTGGTACATTTCAGTTGGAGACATGGCACAAAGATGAATGAGAATTATATGAACAGGTAACGACTGGAGATAAAGCTGCTTGCAAAATATTCATCTACTTGGGGAAAAATTATGACTACTAAGATACAGGATACAGGACTGATACATCAGGGACAGAGGGACAGCTTACTATAGAAAAAAATGCGTATATGGCAGTTACACCGCTCATGTAATGTCTAACTTAGCTAAAGAGCAAATGCTTGAGCAAGCATCATAGCGAGTATAAATGCAAACCTGAGTTTGTAATAAATGTCTCTCATGGCACCTTACCGTGAGTCCACGCCAGATTCGCTACACTCTTCCTCATAGGTTCACCACCTTCCTCTCCTTCCTTGCTTTTCCTTTGCACGCTGCTCCACCTGAAGAGAAACACACAGAGGACTGAGCTACACCAGCCCAAGGGCACTACAATCAGACAGGGGCTGAGTCCGGGGGCTGACACCTCCCCACACCCCACAACGAGCCCACCTTGCCTTGGCCCCGACCCCTCGCACATGCCTTAGAGATATCATAGCTCAGTACAAATCCCCACAGTCCTCACCTGCTGTTTGGTGCTTGCGGAGGGTCACACTCCCTGTGCCCCAGGGCACTGGCCCTACACAGCCAAGCTCGGCAGCGGGACTGTCTGGAGCTGCCGCTGGCTGGTTCTCCAGCTTTAGGGTCACCCGCAGAAGCCCGCTCTCCTCAGCTCTGCACACCCATCCAGTTGCGCCGCCCAGGCAAAGTCAGCTTCACCCTCTGCTCTACACCTCACCTGCAAACAACCAACTCTTCAACTGACAACTGTCCAAAACCCACCGACAAACTCTCCACACCTCAGCCTTTCGTTTGCAACTGCTGCCTCTAGTGCATCTCACAGACAAGCCTTCAAAATCCCCTCATCCTGCAATAACACTCCAGCACTGATCACCTGTGGGAACAACTACCACAATACCATGCAAACACCAACCAGTTCTGGCACGGAAATATCACTTTCTCCTCAAGATTCCACCCTACACCAACTGCTGACAAACACACGCTGTCCTCACCAAAGCCAAACGCTGCAACAACCAGCGACAACTCAAATTTGCGTGGGCGGTGCAAAATTGCAGGGGTGAGCTAACGCAGAGCTGGGCTTGAAAGCTGCAGAGTGTGCACCCTGTGGTATAACGTGGCGAGCTAATGCCATTCTGCCTTCTCCCTGGGAGAAGCGCGTGAGCAGAGGCTGCTTCAAGGCACGATGGGAACGGTTTGGTTCTCCGGGTCTCTCAGGGCGAGAGCGATAAATGTGATCTGTGTCGTGGCGCAGGAACTTCCCGTACACTTGCTCCTCCATTCGGTCTCGGGTGCTGCAAGAGAGGGAGCGAGAGATTCAGGGCAAGATTGACAACCTCGGCGTCCCCGTCCCAGCCACGGGTCACCCAAACCTGCAGACATCCCTGGAGGCCCCCTAAGATTTACACTCCCCTATGCCCCACCCTTGAAGCCTGGACATCGCCAGAACCATAGAGCAAGTATTTCTTGAGGAGGCACCCAAAGGGTCCGTGTTCTCTTTCAGGCAGATGCTAGCGCAAGATTGCAAATCATCTCACAGCTACCAGGAAGGTAAAAAATAACGTCTTGAAATGGGAAAGGAACAGGTATTGTTTCTCTTCATCACCTCCCTCATTGCCACGTTATCAAGGTCTCCCGCAATGTTCCACAGGAAACTTGAAGCTTGGAATTCCTGGTATTCTGAACCTGGGCAAGAAAGGAAGAAAAGCATGAGACTGATCATAAAGAGGGTGGCTGCTCGTAACATGGAAAGAGCAGTAACAAGGTAAAAAGATATCACTTTTCCTTAGAGAGCTCTCAAAGCTGCCTGTTAAGGACAAGAAAAACAAACTTGTGACGGACCATTACTTAAAATCCAAGGCCCAGGAAGCGATCTAATGTACATTGAAACGCGGGCCACGAGACAGTGGAAGTGCCACGAGCTGAGACTGAAGGGACAGAGGATGAATTTCCAAAGAAGTTTAGGTTTCGATGTCAAAACGGAAAATTCTACGTCATTAAAATATAATGCAAAAGTCAGTGTATAATCAAGTAAGGCAACGACTCCAAATGAACTCTCAGGCGCTTCAGTCACTCAGGAGATCAAAAATGCGGATCATTTCTCACCTGCCCACCTCCCAAACCCCAGCCTATGTCCCCTGCTTCCAGCTTACCTGAGCCCAGATTAAAGGAGGATTTCAGAGGCCATGCCAAGTTCTGCTGCTCCTCGTTCGGGTTGCCAGTCTTCCTCCTCGCTCTGGAATTGCAGGTCAACCGCCTTCCTGTTCTTCTTTGATTGACGCTGAGCTGCCGCATTACCCGCTGCCGTCTGAGCGGATCTCGGGGAGCCTCTGGAACCGCCAGAGCGCTCCCCCCACCAACATTCTCTTGCCTTGTTTTCGGGGTTCCTCTTCACCAGCTGAGGCGCCCTCCCACCCCCCCGCCGCCCTCTTACCTTTTTCTAGAGGTCTCTTGAGCCACCAGCAAGCTCCCCCACACCTTCCCCCAGTGATCTTGGCCCGCCAGAGGCCTGCCCCTCGTCAGCCTCCTCCCCTTTTCCTGGGTGCTGCTTGAACCACTGGTGGGCTCCCCTCCACCATCCTCTCGTCCTTTGTAGGGGAGTCTCGTGACTCACCAGAGCGCTCTCCGCCGTTGCCTTGCTGGGGTTATTGACACCGCTTGACTTGCCAGAGCGCTCCCCCTCGCAGTTCTCTTGTTGGATTTCTTGGGACCTTTTGAACCAGTGGAACAACGGGAATGCTCCCCCCCACTGTGACCTTGCCTTTCTTCAGTGCGATCTTGACGTGCTGGAGCACTTCCCCGCGCCGTCCTCTTGCTGGATTTCTTGGGATCTCTTGGACCACTGGGGGGGCTCGCACCCGCCATCCTCTTACCGCATTTATTGAGACTTCCTGATCTGCTGGATTGCTCTCCCCACCGGCCTTCCTCTTGCACTTTTTTGGGGGAGTCTTCTTCACACATCCGAGCGCTCTCCCTCACCCTTGTCTTGCCTCTAGTCGGGGCGCTCTTCTCCCGCTGGAACGCTCCTCCCCGCCATCCTATTGCCAGACTGAGAATTCTTGACCTGCCGCAGTCCTGCCCCACCATGCTCCTGCCTTCTGCCTGGGAAGTCACTTGAAGAACTGGAGCGCTCTCCCCCGCTGTCCTCTTGCCTTTCCTCAGTGGGATTTTGGCCTGCTAAAGAGCTCCTCCCTGTCGTCCTCTTGCTGGATTTCTTGGGACTTCTTGACCCATTAGGGCGTTCCCCCTGCCACCCTCTTGTGGTTTTTGGGGGAGTCTTGTGACCAACCAGGCCGTTTCCCCCCACCATCCTCTTCCCCTTTTCCTGGGTGCTTCTTGATCCACCAGAGTGCTCCCCTGCACCATTCTTTTGCCTTTTTTGGGAGAGCCTTGTGACTCGCCGGAGAGTTCTCCACCATTGTCTTGCTGGATTTCTTGACATCGCTTGACCTGCCGGAGCGCTCCCCCTCGCAGTTCTCTTGCTGGATTTCTTGGGACGTCTTAAACAACTGAGGGGCTCACACCCACCATCCTCTAACTGCATTTATCGAGATTTCCTGATCTGCCGGAGCGCTCGCCCCTGCTGTCCTCTTGCTGGGTTTCTTGGGACCTCTTGACCCACACGAGCTCTCCTCCCCACCGTCTTCTTGCCGGACTTATTGAGACTTCTTGACCCGCCAGAGTGTTCCCCCTCATCATCCTCCTGCCTTTTTCTGGGGATTCTCTTCAACAACTGAAGAGCTCCCCCGCACTGTCCTCTTCCCTTTTTTCTGGGTGATTCGTGAATCACCGGTGAGCTTCTCCTTACCACCCTCTTGGGCTTTTTTCAGAGCAACCTTGACCCATCAGAGCACCCCCTCACCGTCCTCTTGCCAGATGTACTGAGGGTTCTTCATCTGCCACAGCGCTCCCCCACGCCGTCCTCTTGCTGGATTTCCTGGAACCTTGTGAACCACTGGGGGGCTCCCACCCACCATCCTTTCACCGCATTTATTGAGACGTCCTGATCTGCCAGAGCGCTCCCCCTCGCTGCCCTCTTGCTGGATTTCTTGGGACCTCTTGAACCACTGGGGGCCTCCCACCCACCATACTCTTACCGCATTTATCGAGACTTCCTGATCTGCCGGAGCGCTCCCCCTCGCCGTCCTCTTGCTGGATTTCTTGGGTCCTCTTGACCCATTAGGGCGTTCCCCCTGCCACCCTCTTGTGTTTTCTGGGGGAGTCTTGTGACCAACCAGAGTGCTCCCCCCCACCATCTTCTTCCCCTTTTCCTGGGTGCTTCTTGATCCACCAGAGTGCTCCCCTGCACCATTCTCTTGCCTTTTTTTGGGGGAATCTTGTGACTCACCGGAGCGTTTTCCACCATTGTCTTGCTGGATTTCTTGACACCGCTTGACCTGTTGGAGCGCTCTCCCTCACAGTTCTCTTGCTGGATATCTTGGGACCTCTTGAACCACTGGGGAGCTCCCACCTGCCACCTTCTTACCGCATTTATTGAGACTTCCTGATCTGCTGGATTGCTCTCCCCACCGGCCTTCCTCTTGCACTTTTTGGGGGAGTCTTCTTGACACGACCGAGTGCTCTCCCTCACCCTTGTCTTGCCTCTAGTCAGGGCGCTCTTGTCCCGCTGGAACGCTCCTCCCCGCCATCCTATTGCCAGACTGAGAATTCTTGACCTGCCGCAGTCCTGCCCCGCCATGCTCCTGCCTTCTGCCTGGGAAGTCACTTGAAGAACTGGAGCGCTCTCCCCCGCTGTCCTCTTGCCTTTCCTCAGTGGGATTTTGGCCTGCTAAAGAGCTCCTCCCTGTCGTCCTCTTGCTGGATTTCTCGGTACCTCTTGACCCACTGGGTCTCTCCTCCTGCCGTCCTTTTGCCTTTCCTTAGTACATTCTTGGTCTGCTGGAGTGCTCCCCCCCACCATCCTCTTGCTGGATTTCTCGGGACCCCTTGTCCCATATAGGACATTCCCCCCCACCACCATCCTGGTGTGTTTTTTAGGAGAGTCTTGTGATCGACCAGAGCGCTCCCCCCTTGACATCCTCTTCCCCTTTTTCTGGGTGACTTTTGAACCACTGGTGAACTCTCCCCCTTCATCCTCTTGCCACATATATTGAGACTTGTTGATCCGCCAGAGCGCTTCCCCCACTGTCCTCTTGCCAGATTTACTGATACCTCTTGTCCTGTCAGAGCGCTCCCTCTCGCAGTCCTCTTTGTTCAGTTTGTAGGGTAGGAGGGGGGATCTCTGATTACAGAAAGGTCCCTTTGTTCTAGGAGACATTCCCTTGCTCCATGCTTCAGGTTGCCCATCTTCCCTCTCATTTTCAATATGCACGTCCATCACCTTCCTCCTCTTCTTTCTTGATCCCTCGACTCCCGGATGAACTCAAATCCTCTTTCTTGATCACTCTTTCTCGTAAGTTCACAACCTTACTTTCCTTTCTTGCTTTCGCCTTTGTGAGCTGCTCCACCCAAACCGAAATGCCCTGAAGACAGAAATACACCCACCCCAAGCCTGTACAGTCACATAGGGGGTGAGTCCGCTCGCTGACGCATCCCCACATCCCACAGCAAGCCCACCTTGCCTTGGCCCCGGCCCCCCGCACAGGCCTTCCCACCAACCCAGCCCCTCCGTAGCAGCACAGTTTCCCAGCATGCACCCCACAAAGACTTTCTTTGCCAGTCACCCCTGGCACTTACAGCAACACAGCACACCAGCATCAAGAGCCCTGGGAGTGAAGAGCTGGCCAGGCCCTCACCCCGGCAGGATCCTCTTCCCCCTCCTTTAGCTGATGGCAGACAGACAAGACACCTCCCAAGAGGTGTCCAGCCCTCTCTCTCAACCACTCCTGAGTACAAAAGCCCAGCCTCTACTCACCCACCCCACCTCCCAAAACCCCACCAGCAGCCCCTGGTCCCAGCTGAACAGCAGCCAGTGCTGAAGATCTGGCTCGTGTTGTTGGACACAACCTTCCCATGGATGTCTGGGCCCCTGAGCAGTTTCCAGGGGTGGGAGGGCGCAGTCCTGATTACAGGGAGGTCCCTGTCCCAAGGGGGACATTTTCTTCCTCCTCACTCCTGACTCGCAGCTCCATCACCTTCCTCCTCTTCTTTCTTGATCCCTCCTGACTCGCAGCTCTACCACCGTCATCTTCTTTCTTGATCCCTGTTGACTTGCAGATGCACTCCAATCCTCTTTCTTGATCGCTCTTCCTCGTAGGTTCACCACCTTCCTCTTCTTTCTTGCTTTCACCTTTGCGAGCTGCTCCACCCGAACAGAGATGCACAGAAAACAAAAATATACCCACCCCAGGCCCGTACAGTCACACGAGGGGGCGAGTCCGGTCGCTGACGCATCCCCACACCCCACCACAAGGCCACCTTGCCTTGGCCCCGGCCCCCCGCACAGGCCTTCCCACCAACCCAGCCCCTCCGTAGCAGCACAGTTTCCCAGCATGCACCCCACAAAGACTTTCTTTGCCAGTCACCCCTGGCACTTACAGCAACACACCACACCAGCATCAAGAGCCCTGGGAGTGGAGAGCTGGCCAGGCCCTCACCCCGGCAGGATCCTCTTCCCCCTCCTTTACCTGCTGGCAGACAGACACCTCCCAAGGGATGACCACCCTGCTCCCTTAACTGCTCCCAAGTCCAAGAGCCCAGCCCCTGCTCACCACCCCCACCTCCCAAAACACAGCCAACAGCCCCTGCTCCCATTTTACCACTTTACCCCCGAGCACGGTTTCTAGGGGTGGGAGGGGGACGCACTAATCACAGATCGTTCCCTGTGCTTAAGGATACATTCTCCTTCTCGCTGGCTCAGCCTGCCCATCTTCCTCCTCACTCTTGACTCGTAGCTCCATCACCTTTCTCCTCTTTTGTCCCCTCCTGACTCACAGGTCCACCACTGTCATCTTCTTTCTTGACTCTGCTTGACTCACAGGTGCGCTCCAATCCTCTTTCGTGATCGCTCTTCTGTGTCAGTACACGGAAGACCGGGCACGTGAGAAACTGCAAGAGTCAACAGCATGAGAACAAGCATTAGTGGAAAAATACAAGAACAAAGGACTGTATGCTATGTGATACATCAAGGACAGAGGAGTTGATACAGGATTGATGCATCAAGGACAGAGGGACAGCTTGTGATAGACAAAAAAGGTGTTTATGGCAGTGACTTTGGTGGGAACACAAAACACATCACTTATGTAATGACTAACTTAGCTAATCAACAAATGCTTGAGCAAGCATCATAGCGAGTATAAACGCAAGCCTGAATTTGTAATAAACATCTCTCATTGCACCTTAAAAGAGAGTCCGTACCGCATTCGCTACAAATGGCGCCCTGGAACAGGGACTTTCAGCGTGCCTATAAAGGCAGTAGCCGCTCTGGTAGCGAAGCCCAATCGAACCAGGAAACAGGACCGGGAACCAGGACAGTGCGCGCCCACCACCAACGAAAGGTGAGCGATTGGGAACCATGGGAGGGAAGTTATCCCTTAAGCAAAGACAAACCCTGGATGTCCTTCAACATGCGCTACAAACGCAAAATCAGGAGGTATCAGGGGTCTGATTGGTGAGTTTATTACAATGGATTGCTAATCATGTGCTAGACTTTCCTACAACTGGTACATTTCAGTTGGAGACATGGCACAAAGATGAATGAGAATTATATGAACAGGTAACGACTGGAGATAAAGCTGCTTGCAAATATTCATCTACTTGGGGAAAAATTATGACTACTAAGATACAGGATACAGGACTGATACATCAGGGACAGAGGGACAGCTTACTATAGAAAAAAATGCGTATATGGCAGTTACACCGCTCATGTAATGTCTAACTTAGCTAAAGAGCAAATGCTTGAGCAAGCATCATAGCGAGTATAAATGCAAACCTGAGTTTGTAATAAATGTCTCTCATGGCACCTTACCGTGAGTCCACGCCAGATTCGCTACACTCTTCCTCATAGGTTCACCACCTTCCTCTCCTTCCTTGCTTTTCCTTTGCACGCTGCTCCACCTGAAGAGAAACACACAGAGGACTGAGCTACACCAGCCCAAGGGCACTACAATCAGACAGGGGCTGAGTCCGGGGGCTGACACCTCCCCACACCCCACAACGAGCCCACCTTGCCTTGGCCCCGGCCCCTCGCACATGCCTTAGAGATATCATAGCTCAGTACAAATCCCCACAGTCCTCACCTGCTGTTTGGTGCTTGCGGAGGGTCACACTCCCTGTGCCCCAGGGCACTGGCCCTACACGGCCAAGCTCGGCAGCGGGACTGTCTGGAGCTGCCGCTGGCTGGTTCTCCAGCTTTAGGGTCACCCGCAGAAGCCCGCTCTCCTCAGCTCTGCACACCCATCCAGTTGCGCCGCCCAGGCAAAGTCAGCTTCACCCTCTGCTCTACACCTCACCTGCAAACAACCAACTCTTCAACTGACAACTGTCCAAAACCCACCGACAAACTCTCCACACCTCAGCCTTTCGTTTGCAACTGCTGCCTCTAGTGCATCTCACAGACAAGCCTTCAAAATCCCCTCATCCTGCAATAACACTCCAGCACTGATCACCTGTGGGAACAACTACCACAATACCATGCAAACACCAACCAGTTCTGGCACGGAAATATCACTTTCTCCTCAAGATTCCACCCTACACCAACTGCTGACAAACACACGCTGTCCTCACCAAAGCCAAACGCTGCAACAACCAGCGACAACTCAAATTTGCGTGGGCGGTGCAAAATTGCAGGGGTGAGCTAACGCAGAGCTGGGCTTGAAAGCTGCAGAGTGTGCACCCTGTGGTATAACGTGGCGAGCTACTGCCATTCTGCCTTCTCCCTGGGAGAAGCGCGTGAGCAGAGGCTGCTTCAAGGCACGATGGGAACGGTTTGGTTCTCCGGGTCTCTCAGGGCGAGAGCGATAAATGTGATCTGTGTCGTGGCGCAGGAACTTCCCGTACACTTGCTCCTCCATTCGGTCTCGGGTGCTGCAAGAGAGGGAGCGAGAGATTCAGGGCAAGATTGACAACCTCGGCGTCCCCGTCCCAGCCACGGGTCACCCAAACCTGCAGACATCCCGGGAGGCCCCCTAAGATTTACACTCCCCTATGCCCCACCCTTGAAGCCTGGACATCGCCGGAACCATAGAGCAAGTATTTCTTGAGGAGGCACCCAAAGGGTCCGTGTTCTCTTTCAGGCAGATGCTAGCGCAAGATTGCAAATCATCTCACAGCTACCAGGAAGGTAAAAAATAACGTCTTGAAATGGGAAAGGAACAGGTATTGTTTCTCTTCATCACCTCCCTCATTGCCACGTTATCAAGGTCTCCCGCAATGTTCCACAGGAAACTTGAAGCTTGGAATTCCTGGTATTCTGAACCTGGGCAAGAAAGGAAGAAAAGCATGAGACTGATCATAAAGAGGGTGGCTGCTCGTAACATGGAAAGAGCAGTAACAAGGTAAAAAGATATCACTTTTCCTTAGAGAGCTCTCAAAGCTGCCTGTTAAGGACAAGAAAAACAAACTTGTGACGGACCATTACTTAAAATCCAAGGCCCAGGAAGCGATCTAATGTACATTGAAACGCGGGCCACGAGACAGTGGAAGTGCCACGAGCTGAGACTGAAGGGACAGAGGATGAATTTCCAAAGAAGTTTAGGTTTCGATGTCAAAACGGAAAATTCTACGTCATTAAAATATAATGCAAAAGTCAGTGTAAAATCAAGTAAGGCAACGACTCCAAATGAACTCCCAGGCGCTTCAGTCACTCAGGAGATCAAAAATGCGGATCATTTCTCACCTGCCCACCTCCCAAACCCCAGCCTATGTCCCCTGCTTCCAGCTTACCTGAGCCCAGATTAAAGGAGGATTTCAGAGGCCATGCCAAGTTCTGCTGCTCCTCGTTCGGGTTGCCAGTCTTCCTCCTCGCTCTGGAATTGCAGGTCAACCGCCTTCCTGTTCTTCTTTGATTGACGCTGAGCTGCCGCGTTACCCGCTGCCGTCTGAGCGGATCTCGGGGAGCCTCTGGAACCGCCAGAGCGCTCCCCCCACCAACATTCTCTTGCCTTGTTTTCGGGGTTCCTCTTCACCAGCTGAGGCGCCCTCCCACCCCCCCGCCGCCCTCTTACCTTTTTCTAGAGGTCTCTTGAGCCACCAGCAAGCTCCCCCGCACCTTCCCTCAGCGATCTTGGCCCGCCAGAGGCCTGCCCCTCGTCAGCCTCCTCCCCTTTTCCTGGGTGCTGCTTGAACCACTGGTGGGCTCCCCTCCACCATCCTCTCGTCCTTTGTAGGGGAGTCTCGTGACTCACCAGAGCGCTCTCCGCCGTTGCCTTGCTGGGGTTATTGACACCGCTTGACTTGCCAGAGCGCTCCCCCTCGCAGTTCTCTTGTTGGATTTCTTGGGACCTTTTGAACCAGTGGAACAACGGGAATGCTCCCCCCCACTGTGACCTTGCCTTTCTTCAGTGCGATCTTGACGTGCTGGAGCACTTCCCCGCGCCGTCCTCTTGCCTTTTACTGGGGAGTCTCTTGAATATCCACAGCACTCCCCCCTGCCATCCTTTACCAGATTTTTTGACACTTCTTGACATCTCGGAGTGCTCTCACTCACCCTTGTCTTGCCTATTTTCAGGGCGCTCCTGTCCCGCTGGATGCTCCTCCCTGCTGTCCTATTGCCAGATTGAGAATTCTCGACCTGTCCCAGCGCTACCCCACCGTCCTTCTGCCTTCTACCTGGGAAGTCACTTGAAGAACTGGAGCACTCCCCCCTGCTGTCCTCTTGCCTTTCTTCACTGAGATTTTGGCCTGCCAGAGCACTCCTCCCTGTTGTCCTCTTACTGGATTTCTTGGGACCTCTTGACCCACTGGGTTTCTCCTCCTGCTGTCCTTTTGCCTTTCTTTAGTACAATCTCAGCCTGCTGGAGCGCTCCCCCTCGCCGTCCTCCTGCTGGATTTCTTGGAACCTCTTGACCCCTTAGGGCGTTCCCCCTGCCACCCTCTTGTGGTTTTTGGGGGAGTCTTGTGATCAACCAGGCCGTTTCCCCCCACCATCCTCTTCCCCTTTTCCTGGGTGCTTCTTGATCCACCAGAGTGCTCTCAAAGCTGCCTGTTACCATCCTCTAACCATTCTCTTGCCTTTTTTGTGGAGTCTTGTGACTCACCGGAGCGTTCTCCACCATTGTCTTGCTGGATTTGTTGACATCGCTTGACCTGCCGGAGCGCTCCCCCTCACAGTTCTCTTCCTGGATATCTTGGGACATTTTGAACCACTGGGGGGCTCCCACCCGCCATCCTCTTACCGCATTTATTGAGACGTCCTGATCTGCCAGAGCGTTCCCCCTCGCCGTCCTCTTGCTGGATTTCTTGGGATGCCTTAAACAACTGTGGGGCTCCCACCCACCATCCTCTAACCGCATTTATCAAGATTTCCTGATCTGCTGGAGCGCTCCCCCTTGCCGTCCTCTTGCTGGATTTCTTGGGATCTCTTGGACCACTGGGGGGGCTCGCACCCGCCATCCTCTTACCGCATTTATTGAGACTTCCTGATCTGCTGGATTGCTCTGCCCCTGGCCTTCCTCTTGCACTTTTTTGGGGGAGTCTTCTTCACACATCCGAGCGCTCTCCCTCACCCTCGTCTTGCCTCTAGTCAGGGCGCTCTTCTCCCGCTGGAACGCTCCTCCCCGCCATCCTATTGCCAGACTGAGAATTCTTGACCTGCCGCAGTCCTGCCCCACCATGCTCCTGCCTTCTGCCTGGGAAGTCACTTGAAGAACTGGAGCGCTCTCCCCCGCTGTCCTCTTGCCTTTCCTCAGTGGGATTTTGGCCTGCTAAAGAGCTCCTCCCTGTCGTCCTCTTGCTGGATTTCTTGGGACTTCTTGACCCATTAGGGCGTTCCCCCTGCCACCCTCTTGTGGTTTTTGGGGGAGTCTTGTGACCAACCAGGCCGTTTCCCCCCACCATCCTCTTCCCCTTTTCCTGGGTGCTTCTTGATCCACCAGAGTGCTCCCCTGCACCATTCTTTTGCCTTTTTTGGGAGAGCCTTGTGACTCGCCGGAGAGTTCTCCACCATTGTCTTGCTGGATTTCTTGACATCGCTTGACCTGCCGGAGCGCTCCCCCTTGCAGTTCTCTTGCTGGATTTCTTGGGACGTCTTAAACAACTGAGGGGCTCACACCCACCATCCTCTAACTGCATTTATCGAGATTTCCTGATCTGCCGGAGCGCTCGCCCCTGCTGTCCTCTTGCTGGGTTTCTTGGGACCTCTTGACCCACACGAGCTCTCCTCCCCACCGTCTTCTTGCCGGACTTATTGAGACTTCTTGACCCGCCAGAGTGTTCCCCCTCATCATCCTCCTGCCTTTTTCTGGGGATTCTCTTCAACAACTGAAGAGCTCCCCCGCACTGTCCTCTTCCCTTTTTTCTGGGTGATTCGTGAATCACCGGTGAGCTTCTCCTTACCACCCTCTTGGGCTTTTTTCAGAGCAACCTTGACCCATCAGAGCACCCCCTCACCGTCCTCTTGCCAGATGTACTGAGGGTTCTTCATCTGCCACAGCGCTCCCCCACGCCGTCCTCTTGCTGGATTTCCTGGAACCTTGTGAACCACTGGGGGGCTCCCACCCACCATCCTTTCACCGCATTTATTGAGACGTCCTGATCTGCCAGAGCGCTCCCCCTCGCTGCCCTCTTGCTGGATTTCTTGGGACCTCTTGAACCACTGGGGGCCTCCCACCCACCATACTCTTACCGCATTTATCGAGACTTCCTGATCTGCCGGAGCGCTCCCCCTCGCCGTCCTCTTGCTGGATTTCTTGGGTCCTCTTGACCCATTAGGGCGTTCCCCCTGCCACCCTCTTGTGTTTTCTGGGGGAGTCTTGTGACCAACCAGAGTGCTCCCCCCCACCATCTTCTTCCCCTTTTCCTGGGTGCTTCTTGATCCACCAGAGTGCTCCCCTGCACCATTCTCTTGCCTTTTTTTGGGGGAATCTTGTGACTCACCGGAGCGTTTTCCACCATTGTCTTGCTGGATTTCTTGACACCGCTTGACCTGTTGGAGCGCTCTCCCTCACAGTTCTCTTGCTGGATATCTTGGGACCTCTTGAACCACTGGGGAGCTCCCACCTGCCACCTTCTTACCGCATTTATTGAGACTTCCTGATCTGCTGGATTGCTCTCCCCACCGGCCTTCCTCTTGCACTTTTTGGGGGAGTCTTCTTGACACGACCGAGTGCTCTCCCTCACCCTTGTCTTGCCTCTAGTCAGGGCGCTCTTGTCCCGCTGGAACGCTCCTCCCCGCCATCCTATTGCCAGACTGAGAATTCTTGACCTGCCGCAGTCCTGCCCCGCCATGCTCCTGCCTTCTGCCTGGGAAGTCACTTGAAGAACTGGAGCGCTCTCCCCCGCTGTCCTCTTGCCTTTCCTCAGTGGGATTTTGGCCTGCTAAAGAGCTCCTCCCTGTCGTCCTCTTGCTGGATTTCTCGGTACCTCTTGACCCACTGGGTCTCTCCTCCTGCCGTCCTTTTGCCTTTCCTTAGTACATTCTTGGTCTGCTGGAGTGCTCCCCCCCACCATCCTCTTGCTGGATTTCTCGGGACCCCTTGTCCCATATAGGACATTCCCCCCCCGCACCATCCTGGTGTGTTTTTTAGGAGAGTCTTGTGATCGACCAGAGCGCTCCCCCCTTGACATCCTCTTCCCCTTTTTCTGGGTGACTTTTGAACCACTGGTGAACTCTCCCCCTTCATCCTCTTGCCACATATATTGAGACTTGTTGATCCGCCAGAGCGCTTCCCCCACTGTCCTCTTGCCAGATTTACTGATACCTCTTGTCCTGTCAGAGCGCTCCCTCTCGCAGTCCTCTTTGTTCAGTTTGTAGGGTAGGAGGGGGGATCTCTGATTACAGAAAGGTCCCTTTGTTCTAGGAGACATTCCCTTGCTCCATGCTTCAGGTTGCCCATCTTCCCTCTCATTTTCAATATGCACGTCCATCACCTTCCTCCTCTTCTTTCTTGATCCCTCGACTCCCGGATGAACTCAAATCCTCTTTCTTGATCACTCTTTCTCGTAAGTTCACAACCTTACTTTCCTTTCTTGCTTTCGCCTTTGTGAGCTGCTCCACCCAAACCGAAATGCCCTGAAGACAGAAATACACCCACCCCAAGCCTGTACAGTCACATAGGGGGTGAGTCCGCTCGCTGACGCATCCCCACATCCCAGAGCAAGCCCACCTTGCCTTGGCCCCGGCCCCCCGCACAGGCCTTCCCACCAACCCAGCCCCTCCGTAGCAGCACAGTTTCCCAGCATGCACCCCACAAAGACTTTCTTTGCCAGTCACCCCTGGCACTTACAGCAACACAGCACACCAGCATCAAGAGCCCTGGGAGTGAAGAGCTGGCCAGGCCCTCACCCCGGCAGGATCCTCTTCCCCCTCCTTTAGCTGATGGCAGACAGACAAGACACCTCCCAAGAGGTGTCCAGCCCTCTCTCTCAACCACTCCTGAGTACAAAAGCCCAGCCTCTACTCACCCACCCCACCTCCCAAAACCCCACCAGCAGCCCCTGGTCCCAGCTGAACAGCAGCCAGTGCTGAAGATCTGGCTCGTGTTGTTGGACACAACCTTCCCATGGATGTCTGGGCCCCTGAGCAGTTTCCAGGGGTGGGAGGGCGCAGTCCTGATTACAGGGAGGTCCCTGTCCCAAGGGGGACATTTTCTTCCTCCTCACTCCTGACTCGCAGCTCCATCACCTTCCTCCTCTTCTTTCTTGATCCCTCCTGACTCGCAGCTCTACCACCGTCATCTTCTTTCTTGATCCCTGTTGACTTGCAGATGCACTCCAATCCTCTTTCTTGATCGCTCTTCCTCGTAGGTTCACCACCTTCCTCTTCTTTCTTGCTTTCGCCTTTGCGAGCTGCTCCACCCGAACAGAGATGCACAGAAAACAAAAATATACCCACCCCAGGCCCGTACAGTCACACGAGGGGGCGAGTCCGGTCGCTGACGCATCCCCACACCCCACCACAAGGCCACCTTGCCTTGGCCCCGGCCCCCCGCACAGGCCTTCCCACCAACCCAGCCCCTCCGTAGCAGCACAGTTTCCCAGCATGCACACCACAAAGACTTTCTTTGCCAGTCACCCCTGGCACTTACAGCAACACACCACACCAGCATCAAGAGCCCTGGGAGTGGAGAGCTGGCCAGGCCCTCACCCCGGCAGGATCCTCTTCCCCCTCCTTTACCTGCTGGCAGACAGACACCTCCCAAGGGATGACCACCCTGCTCCCTTAACTGCTCCCAAGTCCAAGAGCCCAGCCCCTGCTCACCACCCCCACCTCCCAAAACACAGCCAACAGCCCCTGCTCCCATTTTACCACTTTACCCCCGAGCACGGTTTCTAGGGGTGGGAGGGGGACGCACTAATCACAGATCGTTCCCTGTGCTTAAGGATACATTCTCCTTCTTGCTGGCTCAGCCTGCCCATCTTCCTCCTCACTCTTGACTCGTAGCTCCATCACCTTTCTCCTCTTTTGTCCCCTCCTGACTCACAGGTCCACCACTGTCATCTTCTTTCTTGACTCTGCTTGACTCACAGGTGCGCTCCAATCCTCTTTCGTGATCGCTCTTCTGTGTCAGTACACGGAAGACCGGGCACGTGAGAAACTGCAAGAGTCAACAGCATGAGAACAAGCATTAGTGGAAAAATACAAGAACAAAGGACTGTATGCTATGTGATACATCAAGGACAGAGGAGTTGATACAGGATTGATGCATCAAGGACAGAGGGACAGCTTGTGATAGACAAAAAAGGTGTTTATGGCAGTGACTTTGGTGGGAACACAAAACACATCACTTATGTAATGCCTAACTTAGCTAATCAACAAATGCTTGAGCAAGTATCATAGCGAGTATAAACACAAGCCTGAATTTGTAATAAACATCTCTCATTGCACCTTAAAAGAGAGTCCGTACCGCATTCGCTACAAATGGCGCCCTGGAACAGGGACTTTCAGCGTGCCTATAAAGGCAGTAGCCGCTCTGGTAGCGAAGCCCAATCGAACCAGGAAACAGGACCGGGAACCAGGACAGTGCGCGCCCACCACCAACGAAAGGTGAGCGATTGGGAACCATGGGAGGGAAGTTATCCCTTAAGCAAAGACAAACCCTGGATGTCCTTCAACATGCGCTACAAACGCAAAATCAGGATGTATCAGGGGTCTGATTGGTGAGTTTATTACAATGGATTGCTAATCATGTGCTAGACTTTCCTACAACTGGTACATTTCAGTTGGAGACATGGCACAAAGATGAATGAGAATTATATGAACAGGTAACGACTGGAGATAAAGCTGCTTGCAAAATATTCATCTACTTGGGGAAAAATTATGACTACTAAGATACAGGATACAGGACTGATACATCAGGGACAGAGGGACAGCTTACTATAGAAAAAAATGCGTATATGGCAGTTACACCGCTCATGTAATGTCTAACTTAGCTAAAGAGCAAATGCTTGAGCAAGCATCATAGCGAGTATAAATGCAAACCTGAGTTTGTAATAAATGTCTCTCATGGCACCTTACCGTGAGTCCACGCCAGATTCGCTACACTCTTCCTCATAGGTTCACCACCTTCCTCTCCTTCCTTGCTTTTCCTTTGCACGCTGCTCCACCTGAAGAGAAACACACAGAGGACTGAGCTACACCAGCCCAAGGGCACTACAATCAGACAGGGGCTGAGTCCGGGGGCTGACACCTCCCCACACCCCACAACGAGCCCACCTTGCCTTGGCCCCGACCCCTCGCACATGCCTTAGAGATATCATAGCTCAGTACAAATCCCCACAGTCCTCACCTGCTGTTTGGTGCTTGCGGAGGGTCACACTCCCTGTGCCCCAGGGCACTGGCCCTACACAGCCAAGCTCGGCAGTGGGACTGTCTGGAGCTGCCGCTGGCTGGTTCTCCAGCTTTAGGGTCACCCGCAGAAGCCCGCTCTCCTCAGCTCTGCACACCCATCCAGTTGCGCCGCCCAGGCAAAGTCAGCTTCACCCTCTGCTCTACACCTCACCTGCAAACAACCAACTCTTCAACTGACAACTGTCCAAAACCCACCGACAAACTCTCCACACCTCAGCCTTTCGTTTGCAACTGCTGCCTCTAGTGCATCTCACAGACAAGCCTTCAAAATCCCCTCATCCTGCAATAACACTCCAGCACTGATCACCTGTGGGAACAACTACCACAATACCATGCAAACACCAACCAGTTCTGGCACGGAAATATCACTTTCTCCTCAAGATTCCACCCTACACCAACTGCTGACAAACACACGCTGTCCT
Organism: Patagioenas fasciata; assembly: GCF_037038585.1. Taxonomy (NCBI): domain Eukaryota; kingdom Metazoa; phylum Chordata; class Aves; order Columbiformes; family Columbidae; genus Patagioenas; species Patagioenas fasciata. The sequence continues at coordinate 38,237 of NW_027288556.1, read as the reverse complement.
CACCAAAGCCAAACGCTGCAACAACCAGCGACAACTCAAATTTGCGTGGGCGGTGCAAAATTGCAGGGGTGAGCTAACGCAGAGCTGGGCTTGAAAGCTGCAGAGTGTGCACCCTGTGGTATAACGTGGCGAGCTAATGCCATTCTGCCTTCTCCCTGGGAGAAGCGCGTGAGCAGAGGCTGCTTCAAGGCACGATGGGAACGGTTTGGTTCTCCGGGTCTCTCAGGGCGAGAGCGATAAATGTGATCTGTGTCGTGGCGCAGGAACTTCCCGTACACTTGCTCCTCCATTCGGTCTCGGGTGCTGCAAGAGAGGGAGCGAGAGATTCAGGGCAAGATTGACAACCTCGGCGTCCCCGTCCCAGCCACGGGTCACCCAAACCTGCAGACATCCCTGGAGGCCCCCTAAGATTTACACTCCCCTATGCCCCACCCTTGAAGCCTGGACATCGCCAGAACCATAGAGCAAGTATTTCTTGAGGAGGCACCCAAAGGGTCCGTGTTCTCTTTCAGGCAGATGCTAGCGCAAGATTGCAAATCATCTCACAGCTACCAGGAAGGTAAAAAATAACGTCTTGAAATGGGAAAGGAACAGGTATTGTTTCTCTTCATCACCTCCCTCATTGCCACGTTATCAAGGTCTCCCGCAATGTTCCACAGGAAACTTGAAGCTTGGAATTCCTGGTATTCTGAACCTGGGCAAGAAAGGAAGAAAAGCATGAGACTGATCATAAAGAGGGTGGCTGCTCGTAACATGGAAAGAGCAGTAACAAGGTAAAAAGATATCACTTTTCCTTAGAGAGCTCTCAAAGCTGCCTGTTAAGGACAAGAAAAACAAACTTGTGACGGACCATTACTTAAAATCCAAGGCCCAGGAAGCGATCTAATGTACATTGAAACGCGGGCCACGAGACAGTGGAAGTGCCACGAGCTGAGACTGAAGGGACAGAGGATGAATTTCCAAAGAAGTTTAGGTTTCGATGTCAAAACGGAAAATTCTACGTCATTAAAATATAATGCAAAAGTCAGTGTATAATCAAGTAAGGCAACGACTCCAAATGAACTCTCAGGCGCTTCAGTCACTCAGGAGATCAAAAATGCGGATCATTTCTCACCTGCCCACCTCCCAAACCCCAGCCTATGTCCCCTGCTTCCAGCTTACCTGAGCCCAGATTAAAGGAGGATTTCAGAGGCCATGCCAAGTTCTGCTGCTCCTCGTTCGGGTTGCCAGTCTTCCTCCTCGCTCTGGAATTGCAGGTCAACCGCCTTCCTGTTCTTCTTTGATTGACGCTGAGCTGCCGCATTACCCGCTGCCGTCTGAGCGGATCTCGGGGAGCCTCTGGAACCGCCAGAGCGCTCCCCCCACCAACATTCTCTTGCCTTGTTTTCGGGGTTCCTCTTCACCAGCTGAGGCGCCCTCCCACCCCCCCGCCGCCCTCTTACCTTTTTCTAGAGGTCTCTTGAGCCACCAGCAAGCTCCCCCACACCTTCCCCCAGTGATCTTGGCCCGCCAGAGGCCTGCCCCTCGTCAGCCTCCTCCCCTTTTCCTGGGTGCTGCTTGAACCACTGGTGGGCTCCCCTCCACCATCCTCTCGTCCTTTGTAGGGGAGTCTCGTGACTCACCAGAGCGCTCTCCGCCGTTGCCTTGCTGGGGTTATTGACACCGCTTGACTTGCCAGAGCGCTCCCCCTCGCAGTTCTCTTGTTGGATTTCTTGGGACCTTTTGAACCAGTGGAACAACGGGAATGCTCCCCCCCACTGTGACCTTGCCTTTCTTCAGTGCGATCTTGACGTGCTGGAGCACTTCCCCGCGCCGTCCTCTTGCTGGATTTCTTGGGATCTCTTGGACCACTGGGGGGGCTCGCACCCGCCATCCTCTTACCGCATTTATTGAGACTTCCTGATCTGCTGGATTGCTCTCCCCACCGGCCTTCCTCTTGCACTTTTTTGGGGGAGTCTTCTTCACACATCCGAGCGCTCTCCCTCACCCTTGTCTTGCCTCTAGTCGGGGCGCTCTTCTCCCGCTGGAACGCTCCTCCCCGCCATCCTATTGCCAGACTGAGAATTCTTGACCTGCCGCAGTCCTGCCCCACCATGCTCCTGCCTTCTGCCTGGGAAGTCACTTGAAGAACTGGAGCGCTCTCCCCCGCTGTCCTCTTGCCTTTCCTCAGTGGGATTTTGGCCTGCTAAAGAGCTCCTCCCTGTCGTCCTCTTGCTGGATTTCTTGGGACTTCTTGACCCATTAGGGCGTTCCCCCTGCCACCCTCTTGTGGTTTTTGGGGGAGTCTTGTGACCAACCAGGCCGTTTCCCCCCACCATCCTCTTCCCCTTTTCCTGGGTGCTTCTTGATCCACCAGAGTGCTCCCCTGCACCATTCTTTTGCCTTTTTTGGGAGAGCCTTGTGACTCGCCGGAGAGTTCTCCACCATTGTCTTGCTGGATTTCTTGACATCGCTTGACCTGCCGGAGCGCTCCCCCTCGCAGTTCTCTTGCTGGATTTCTTGGGACGTCTTAAACAACTGAGGGGCTCACACCCACCATCCTCTAACTGCATTTATCGAGATTTCCTGATCTGCCGGAGCGCTCGCCCCTGCTGTCCTCTTGCTGGGTTTCTTGGGACCTCTTGACCCACACGAGCTCTCCTCCCCACCGTCTTCTTGCCGGACTTATTGAGACTTCTTGACCCGCCAGAGTGTTCCCCCTCATCATCCTCCTGCCTTTTTCTGGGGATTCTCTTCAACAACTGAAGAGCTCCCCCGCACTGTCCTCTTCCCTTTTTTCTGGGTGATTCGTGAATCACCGGTGAGCTTCTCCTTACCACCCTCTTGGGCTTTTTTCAGAGCAACCTTGACCCATCAGAGCACCCCCTCACCGTCCTCTTGCCAGATGTACTGAGGGTTCTTCATCTGCCACAGCGCTCCCCCACGCCGTCCTCTTGCTGGATTTCCTGGAACCTTGTGAACCACTGGGGGGCTCCCACCCACCATCCTTTCACCGCATTTATTGAGACGTCCTGATCTGCCAGAGCGCTCCCCCTCGCTGCCCTCTTGCTGGATTTCTTGGGACCTCTTGAACCACTGGGGGCCTCCCACCCACCATACTCTTACCGCATTTATCGAGACTTCCTGATCTGCCGGAGCGCTCCCCCTCGCCGTCCTCTTGCTGGATTTCTTGGGTCCTCTTGACCCATTAGGGCGTTCCCCCTGCCACCCTCTTGTGTTTTCTGGGGGAGTCTTGTGACCAACCAGAGTGCTCCCCCCCACCATCTTCTTCCCCTTTTCCTGGGTGCTTCTTGATCCACCAGAGTGCTCCCCTGCACCATTCTCTTGCCTTTTTTTGGGGGAATCTTGTGACTCACCGGAGCGTTTTCCACCATTGTCTTGCTGGATTTCTTGACACCGCTTGACCTGTTGGAGCGCTCTCCCTCACAGTTCTCTTGCTGGATATCTTGGGACCTCTTGAACCACTGGGGAGCTCCCACCTGCCACCTTCTTACCGCATTTATTGAGACTTCCTGATCTGCTGGATTGCTCTCCCCACCGGCCTTCCTCTTGCACTTTTTGGGGGAGTCTTCTTGACACGACCGAGTGCTCTCCCTCACCCTTGTCTTGCCTCTAGTCAGGGCGCTCTTGTCCCGCTGGAACGCTCCTCCCCGCCATCCTATTGCCAGACTGAGAATTCTTGACCTGCCGCAGTCCTGCCCCGCCATGCTCCTGCCTTCTGCCTGGGAAGTCACTTGAAGAACTGGAGCGCTCTCCCCCGCTGTCCTCTTGCCTTTCCTCAGTGGGATTTTGGCCTGCTAAAGAGCTCCTCCCTGTCGTCCTCTTGCTGGATTTCTTGGTACCTCTTGACCCACTGGGTCTCTCCTCCTGCCGTCCTTTTGCCTTTCCTTAGTACATTCTTGGTCTGCTGGAGTGCTCCCCCCCACCATCCTCTTGCTGGATTTCTCGGGACCCCTTGTCCCATATAGGACATTCCCCCCCACCACCATCCTGGTGTGTTTTTTAGGAGAGTCTTGTGATCGACCAGAGCGCTCCCCCCTTGACATCCTCTTCCCCTTTTTCTGGGTGACTTTTGAACCACTGGTGAACTCTCCCCCTTCATCCTCTTGCCACATATATTGAGACTTGTTGATCCGCCAGAGCGCTTCCCCCACTGTCCTCTTGCCAGATTTACTGATAACTCTTGTCCTGTCAGAGCGCTCCCTCTCGCAGTCCTCTTTGTTCAGTTTGTAGGGTAGGAGGGGGGATCTCTGATTACAGAAAGGTCCCTTTGTTCTAGGAGACATTCCCTTGCTCCATGCTTCAGGTTGCCCATCTTCCCTCTCATTTTCAATATGCACGTCCATCACCTTCCTCCTCTTCTTTCTTGATCCCTCGACTCCCGGATGAACTCAAATCCTCTTTCTTGATCACTCTTTCTCGTAAGTTCACAACCTTACTTTCCTTTCTTGCTTTCGCCTTTGTGAGCTGCTCCACCCAAACCGAAATGCCCTGAAGACAGAAATACACCCACCCCAAGCCTGTACAGTCACATAGGGGGTGAGTCCGCTCGCTGACGCATCCCCACATCCCACAGCAAGCCCACCTTGCCTTGGCCCCGGCCCCCCGCACAGGCCTTCCCACCAACCCAGCCCCTCCGTAGCAGCACAGTTTCCCAGCATGCACCCCACAAAGACTTTCTTTGCCAGTCACCCCTGGCACTTACAGCAACACAGCACACCAGCATCAAGAGCCCTGGGAGTGAAGAGCTGGCCAGGCCCTCACCCCGGCAGGATCCTCTTCCCCCTCCTTTAGCTGATGGCAGACAGACAAGACACCTCCCAAGAGGTGTCCAGCCCTCTCTCTCAACCACTCCTGAGTACAAAAGCCCAGCCTCTACTCACCCACCCCACCTCCCAAAACCCCACCAGCAGCCCCTGGTCCCAGCTGAACAGCAGCCAGTGCTGAAGATCTGGCTCGTGTTGTTGGACACAACCTTCCCATGGATGTCTGGGCCCCTGAGCAGTTTCCAGGGGTGGGAGGGCGCAGTCCTGATTACAGGGAGGTCCCTGTCCCAAGGGGGACATTTTCTTCCTCCTCACTCCTGACTCGCAGCTCCATCACCTTCCTCCTCTTCTTTCTTGATCCCTCCTGACTCGCAGCTCTACCACCGTCATCTTCTTTCTTGATCCCTGTTGACTTGCAGATGCACTCCAATCCTCTTTCTTGATCGCTCTTCCTCGTAGGTTCACCACCTTCCTCTTCTTTCTTGCTTTCACCTTTGCGAGCTGCTCCACCCGAACAGAGATGCACAGAAAACAAAAATATACCCACCCCAGGCCCGTACAGTCACACGAGGGGGCGAGTCCGGTCGCTGACGCATCCCCACACCCCACCACAAGGCCACCTTGCCTTGGCCCCGGCCCCCCGCACAGGCCTTCCCACCAACCCAGCCCCTCCGTAGCAGCACAGTTTCCCAGCATGCACCCCACAAAGACTTTCTTTGCCAGTCACCCCTGGCACTTACAGCAACACACCACACCAGCATCAAGAGCCCTGGGAGTGGAGAGCTGGCCAGGCCCTCACCCCGGCAGGATCCTCTTCCCCCTCCTTTACCTGCTGGCAGACAGACACCTCCCAAGGGATGACCACCCTGCTCCCTTAACTGCTCCCAAGTCCAAGAGCCCAGCCCCTGCTCACCACCCCCACCTCCCAAAACACAGCCAACAGCCCCTGCTCCCATTTTACCACTTTACCCCCGAGCACGGTTTCTAGGGGTGGGAGGGGGACGCACTAATCACAGATCGTTCCCTGTGCTTAAGGATACATTCTCCTTCTCGCTGGCTCAGCCTGCCCATCTTCCTCCTCACTCTTGACTCGTAGCTCCATCACCTTTCTCCTCTTTTGTCCCCTCCTGACTCACAGGTCCACCACTGTCATCTTCTTTCTTGACTCTGCTTGACTCACAGGTGCGCTCCAATCCTCTTTCGTGATCGCTCTTCTGTGTCAGTACACGGAAGACCGGGCACGTGAGAAACTGCAAGAGTCAACAGCATGAGAACAAGCATTAGTGGAAAAATACAAGAACAAAGGACTGTATGCTATGTGATACATCAAGGACAGAGGAGTTGATACAGGATTGATGCATCAAGGACAGAGGGACAGCTTGTGATAGACAAAAAAGGTGTTTATGGCAGTGACTTTGGTGGGAACACAAAACACATCACTTATGTAATGACTAACTTAGCTAATCAACAAATGCTTGAGCAAGCATCATAGCGAGTATAAACGCAAGCCTGAATTTGTAATAAACATCTCTCATTGCACCTTAAAAGAGAGTCCGTACCGCATTCGCTACAAATGGCGCCCTGGAACAGGGACTTTCAGCGTGCCTATAAAGGCAGTAGCCGCTCTGGTAGCGAAGCCCAATCGAACCAGGAAACAGGACCGGGAACCAGGACAGTGCGCGCCCACCACCAACGAAAGGTGAGCGATTGGGAACCATGGGAGGGAAGTTATCCCTTAAGCAAAGACAAACCCTGGATGTCCTTCAACATGCGCTACAAACGCAAAATCAGGAGGTATCAGGGGTCTGATTGGTGAGTTTATTACAATGGATTGCTAATCATGTGCTAGACTTTCCTACAACTGGTACATTTCAGTTGGAGACATGGCACAAAGATGAATGAGAATTATATGAACAGGTAACGACTGGAGATAAAGCTGCTTGCAAATATTCATCTACTTGGGGAAAAATTATGACTACTAAGATACAGGATACAGGACTGATACATCAGGGACAGAGGGACAGCTTACTATAGAAAAAAATGCGTATATGGCAGTTACACCGCTCATGTAATGTCTAACTTAGCTAAAGAGCAAATGCTTGAGCAAGCATCATAGCGAGTATAAATGCAAACCTGAGTTTGTAATAAATGTCTCTCATGGCACCTTACCGTGAGTCCACGCCAGATTCGCTACACTCTTCCTCATAGGTTCACCACCTTCCTCTCCTTCCTTGCTTTTCCTTTGCACGCTGCTCCACCTGAAGAGAAACACACAGAGGACTGAGCTACACCAGCCCAAGGGCACTACAATCAGACAGGGGCTGAGTCCGGGGGCTGACACCTCCCCACACCCCACAACGAGCCCACCTTGCCTTGGCCCCGGCCCCTCGCACATGCCTTAGAGATATCATAGCTCAGTACAAATCCCCACAGTCCTCACCTGCTGTTTGGTGCTTGCGGAGGGTCACACTCCCTGTGCCCCAGGGCACTGGCCCTACACGGCCAAGCTCGGCAGCGGGACTGTCTGGAGCTGCCGCTGGCTGGTTCTCCAGCTTTAGGGTCACCCGCAGAAGCCCGCTCTCCTCAGATCTGCACACCCATCCAGTTGCGCCGCCCAGGCAAAGTCAGCTTCACCCTCTGCTCTACACCTCACCTGCAAACAACCAACTCTTCAACTGACAACTGTCCAAAACCCACCGACAAACTCTCCACACCTCAGCCTTTCGTTTGCAACTGCTGCCTCTAGTGCATCTCACAGACAAGCCTTCAAAATCCCCTCATCCTGCAATAACACTCCAGCACTGATCACCTGTGGGAACAACTACCACAATACCATGCAAACACCAACCAGTTCTGGCACGGAAATATCACTTTCTCCTCAAGATTCCACCCTACACCAACTGCTGACAAACACACGCTGTCCTCACCAAAGCCAAACGCTGCAACAACCAGCGACAACTCAAATTTGCGTGGGCGGTGCAAAATTGCAGGGGTGAGCTAACGCAGAGCTGGGCTTGAAAGCTGCAGAGTGTGCACCCTGTGGTATAACGTGGCGAGCTAATGCCATTCTGCCTTCTCCCTGGGAGAAGCGCGTGAGCAGAGGCTGCTTCAAGGCACGATGGGAACGGTTTGGTTCTCCGGGTCTCTCAGGGCGAGAGCGATAAATGTGATCTGTGTCGTGGCGCAGGAACTTCCCGTACACTTGCTCCTCCATTCGGTCTCGGGTGCTGCAAGAGAGGGAGCGAGAGATTCAGGGCAAGATTGACAACCTCGGCGTCCCCGTCCCAGCCACGGGTCACCCAAACCTGCAGACATCCCGGGAGGCCCCCTAAGATTTACACTCCCCTATGCCCCACCCTTGAAGCCTGGACATCGCCGGAACCATAGAGCAAGTATTTCTTGAGGAGGCACCCAAAGGGTCCGTGTTCTCTTTCAGGCAGATGCTAGCGCAAGATTGCAAATCATCTCACAGCTACCAGGAAGGTAAAAAATAACGTCTTGAAATGGGAAAGGAACAGGTATTGTTTCTCTTCATCACCTCCCTCATTGCCACGTTATCAAGGTCTCCCGCAATGTTCCACAGGAAACTTGAAGCTTGGAATTCCTGGTATTCTGAACCTGGGCAAGAAAGGAAGAAAAGCATGAGACTGATCATAAAGAGGGTGGCTGCTCGTAACATGGAAAGAGCAGTAACAAGGTAAAAAGATATCACTTTTCCTTAGAGAGCTCTCAAAGCTGCCTGTTAAGGACAAGAAAAACAAACTTGTGACGGACCATTACTTAAAATCCAAGGCCCAGGAAGCGATCTAATGTACATTGAAACGCGGGCCACGAGACAGTGGAAGTGCCACGAGCTGAGACTGAAGGGACAGAGGATGAATTTCCAAAGAAGTTTAGGTTTCGATGTCAAAACGGAAAATTCTACGTCATTAAAATATAATGCAAAAGTCAGTGTAAAATCAAGTAAGGCAACGACTCCAAATGAACTCCCAGGCGCTTCAGTCACTCAGGAGATCAAAAATGCGGATCATTTCTCACCTGCCCACCTCCCAAACCCCAGCCTATGTCCCCTGCTTCCAGCTTACCTGAGCCCAGATTAAAGGAGGATTTCAGAGGCCATGCCAAGTTCTGCTGCTCCTCGTTCGGGTTGCCAGTCTTCCTCCTCGCTCTGGAATTGCAGGTCAACCGCCTTCCTGTTCTTCTTTGATTGACGCTGAGCTGCCGCGTTACCCGCTGCCGTCTGAGCGGATCTCGGGGAGCCTCTGGAACCGCCAGAGCGCTCCCCCCACCAACATTCTCTTGCCTTGTTTTCGGGGTTCCTCTTCACCAGCTGAGGCGCCCTCCCACCCCCCCGCCGCCCTCTTACCTTTTTCTAGAGGTCTCTTGAGCCACCAGCAAGCTCCCCCGCACCTTCCCTCAGCGATCTTGGCCCGCCAGAGGCCTGCCCCTCGTCAGCCTCCTCCCCTTTTCCTGGGTGCTGCTTGAACCACTGGTGGGCTCCCCTCCACCATCCTCTCGTCCTTTGTAGGGGAGTCTCGTGACTCACCAGAGCGCTCTCCGCCGTTGCCTTGCTGGGGTTATTGACACCGCTTGACTTGCCAGAGCGCTCCCCCTCGCAGTTCTCTTGTTGGATTTCTTGGGACCTTTTGAACCAGTGGAACAACGGGAATGCTCCCCCCCACTGTGACCTTGCCTTTCTTCAGTGCGATCTTGACGTGCTGGAGCACTTCCCCGCGCCGTCCTCTTGCCTTTTACTGGGGAGTCTCTTGAATATCCACAGCACTCCCCCCTGCCATCCTTTACCAGATTTTTTGACACTTCTTGACATCTCGGAGTGCTCTCACTCACCCTTGTCTTGCCTATTTTCAGGGCGCTCCTGTCCCGCTGGATGCTCCTCCCTGCTGTCCTATTGCCAGATTGAGAATTCTCGACCTGTCCCAGCGCTACCCCACCGTCCTTCTGCCTTCTACCTGGGAAGTCACTTGAAGAACTGGAGCACTCCCCCCTGCTGTCCTCTTGCCTTTCTTCACTGAGATTTTGGCCTGCCAGAGCACTCCTCCCTGTTGTCCTCTTACTGGATTTCTTGGGACCTCTTGACCCACTGGGTTTCTCCTCCTGCTGTCCTTTTGCCTTTCTTTAGTACAATCTCAGCCTGCTGGAGCGCTCCCCCTCGCCGTCCTCCTGCTGGATTTCTTGGAACCTCTTGACCCCTTAGGGCGTTCCCCCTGCCACCCTCTTGTGGTTTTTGGGGGAGTCTTGTGATCAACCAGGCCGTTTCCCCCCACCATCCTCTTCCCCTTTTCCTGGGTGCTTCTTGATCCACCAGAGTGCTCTCAAAGCTGCCTGTTACCATCCTCTAACCATTCTCTTGCCTTTTTTGTGGAGTCTTGTGACTCACCGGAGCGTTCTCCACCATTGTCTTGCTGGATTTGTTGACATCGCTTGACCTGCCGGAGCGCTCCCCCTCACAGTTCTCTTCCTGGATATCTTGGGACATTTTGAACCACTGGGGGGCTCCCACCCGCCATCCTCTTACCGCATTTATTGAGACGTCCTGATCTGCCAGAGCGTTCCCCCTCGCCGTCCTCTTGCTGGATTTCTTGGGATGCCTTAAACAACTGTGGGGCTCCCACCCACCATCCTCTAACCGCATTTATCAAGATTTCCTGATCTGCTGGAGCGCTCCCCCTTGCCGTCCTCTTGCTGGATTTCTTGGGATCTCTTGGACCACTGGGGGGGCTCGCACCCGCCATCCTCTTACCGCATTTATTGAGACTTCCTGATCTGCTGGATTGCTCTGCCCCTGGCCTTCCTCTTGCACTTTTTTGGGGGAGTCTTCTTCACACATCCGAGCGCTCTCCCTCACCCTCGTCTTGCCTCTAGTCAGGGCGCTCTTCTCCCGCTGGAACGCTCCTCCCCGCCATCCTATTGCCAGACTGAGAATTCTTGACCTGCCGCAGTCCTGCCCCACCATGCTCCTGCCTTCTGCCTGGGAAGTCACTTGAAGAACTGGAGCGCTCTCCCCCGCTGTCCTCTTGCCTTTCCTCAGTGGGATTTTGGCCTGCTAAAGAGCTCCTCCCTGTCGTCCTCTTGCTGGATTTCTTGGGACTTCTTGACCCATTAGGGCGTTCCCCCTGCCACCCTCTTGTGGTTTTTGGGGGAGTCTTGTGACCAACCAGGCCGTTTCCCCCCACCATCCTCTTCCCCTTTTCCTGGGTGCTTCTTGATCCACCAGAGTGCTCCCCTGCACCATTCTTTTGCCTTTTTTGGGAGAGCCTTGTGACTCGCCGGAGAGTTCTCCACCATTGTCTTGCTGGATTTCTTGACATCGCTTGACCTGCCGGAGCGCTCCCCCTCGCAGTTCTCTTGCTGGATTTCTTGGGACGTCTTAAACAACTGAGGGGCTCACACCCACCATCCTCTAACTGCATTTATCGAGATTTCCTGATCTGCCGGAGCGCTCGCCCCTGCTGTCCTCTTGCTGGGTTTCTTGGGACCTCTTGACCCACACGAGCTCTCCTCCCCACCGTCTTCTTGCCGGACTTATTGAGACTTCTTGACCCGCCAGAGTGTTCCCCCTCATCATCCTCCTGCCTTTTTCTGGGGATTCTCTTCAACAACTGAAGAGCTCCCCCGCACTGTCCTCTTCCCTTTTTTCTGGGTGATTCGTGAATCACCGGTGAGCTTCTCTTTACCACCCTCTTGGGCTTTTTTCAGAGCAACCTTGACCCATCAGAGCACCCCCTCACCGTCCTCTTGCCAGATGTACTGAGGGTTCTTCATCTGCCACAGCGCTCCCCCACGCCGTCCTCTTGCTGGATTTCCTGGAACCTTGTGAACCACTGGGGGGCTCCCACCCACCATCCTTTCACCGCATTTATTGAGACGTCCTGATCTGCCAGAGCGCTCCCCCTCGCTGCCCTCTTGCTGGATTTCTTGGGACCTCTTGAACCACTGGGGGCCTCCCACCCACCATACTCTTACCGCATTTATCGAGACTTCCTGATCTGCCGGAGCGCTCCCCCTCGCCGTCCTCTTGCTGGATTTCTTGGGTCCTCTTGACCCATTAGGGCGTTCCCCCTGCCACCCTCTTGTGTTTTCTGGGGGAGTCTTGTGACCAACCAGAGTGCTCCCCCCCACCATCTTCTTCCCCTTTTCCTGGGTGCTTCTTGATCCACCAGAGTGCTCCCCTGCACCATTCTCTTGCCTTTTTTTGGGGGAATCTTGTGACTCACCGGAGCGTTTTCCACCATTATCTTGCTGGATTTCTTGACACCGCTTGACCTGTTGGAGCGCTCTCCCTCACAGTTCTCTTGCTGGATATCTTGGGACCTCTTGAACCACTGGGGAGCTCCCACCTGCCACCTTCTTACCGCATTTATTGAGACTTCCTGATCTGCTGGATTGCTCTCCCCACCGGCCTTCCTCTTGCACTTTTTGGGGGAGTCTTCTTGACACGACCGAGTGCTCTCCCTCACCCTTGTCTTGCCTCTAGTCAGGGCGCTCTTGTCCCGCTGGAACGCTCCTCCCCGCCATCCTATTGCCAGACTGAGAATTCTTGACCTGCCGCAGTCCTGCCCCGCCATGCTCCTGCCTTCTGCCTGGGAAGTCACTTGAAGAACTGGAGCGCTCTCCCCCGCTGTCCTCTTGCCTTTCCTCAGTGGGATTTTGGCCTGCTAAAGAGCTCCTCCCTGTCGTCCTCTTGCTGGATTTCTCGGTACCTCTTGACCCACTGGGTCTCTCCTCCTGCCGTCCTTTTGCCTTTCCTTAGTACATTCTTGGTCTGCTGGAGTGCTCCCCCCCACCATCCTCTTGCTGGATTTCTCGGGACCCCTTGTCCCATATAGGACATTCCCCCCCACCACCATCCTGGTGTGTTTTTTAGGAGAGTCTTGTGATCGACCAGAGCGCTCCCCCCTTGACATCCTCTTCCCCTTTTTCTGGGTGACTTTTGAACCACTGGTGAACTCTCCCCCTTCATCCTCTTGCCACATATATTGAGACTTGTTGATCCGCCAGAGCGCTTCCCCCACTGTCCTCTTGCCAGATTTACTGATACCTCTTGTCCTGTCAGAGCGCTCCCTCTCGCAGTCCTCTTTGTTCAGTTTGTAGGGTAGGAGGGGGGATCTCTGATTACAGAAAGGTCCCTTTGTTCTAGGAGACATTCCCTTGCTCCATGCTTCAGGTTGCCCATCTTCCCTCTCATTTTCAATATGCACGTCCATCACCTTCCTCCTCTTCTTTCTTGATCCCTCGACTCCCGGATGAACTCAAATCCTCTTTCTTGATCACTCTTTCTCGTAAGTTCACAACCTTACTTTCCTTTCTTGCTTTCGCCTTTGTGAGCTGCTCCACCCAAACCGAAATGCCCTGAAGACAGAAATACACCCACCCCAAGCCTGTACAGTCACATAGGGGGTGAGTCCGCTCGCTGACGCATCCCCACATCCCACAGCAAGCCCACCTTGCCTTGGCCCCGGCCCCCCGCACAGGCCTTCCCACCAACCCAGCCCCTCCGTAGCAGCACAGTTTCCCAGCATGCACCCCACAAAGACTTTCTTTGCCAGTCACCCCTGGCACTTACAGCAACACAGCACACCAGCATCAAGAGCCCTGGGAGTGAAGAGCTGGCCAGGCCCTCACCCCGGCAGGATCCTCTTCCCCCTCCTTTAGCTGATGGCAGACAGACAAGACACCTCCCAAGAGGTGTCCAGCCCTCTCTCTCAACCACTCCTGAGTACAAAAGCCCAGCCTCTACTCACCCACCCCACCTCCCAAAACCCCACCAGCAGCCCCTGGTCCCAGCTGAACAGCAGCCAGTGCTGAAGATCTGGCTCGTGTTGTTGGACACAACCTTCCCATGGATGTCTGGGCCCCTGAGCAGTTTCCAGGGGTGGGAGGGCGCAGTCCTGATTACAGGGAGGTCCCTGTCCCAAGGGGGACATTTTCTTCCTCCTCACTCCTGACTCGCAGCTCCATCACCTTCCTCCTCTTCTTTCTTGATCCCTCCTGACTCGCAGCTCTACCACCGTCATCTTCTTTCTTGATCCCTGTTGACTTGCAGATGCACTCCAATCCTCTTTCTTGATCGCTCTTCCTCGTAGGTTCACCACCTTCCTCTTCTTTCTTGCTTTCACCTTTGCGAGCTGCTCCACCCGAACAGAGATGCACAGAAAACAAAAATATACCCACCCCAGGCCCGTACAGTCACACGAGGGGGCGAGTCCGGTCGCTGACGCATCCCCACACCCCACCACAAGGCCACCTTGCCTTGGCCCCGGCCCCCCGCACAGGCCTTCCCACCAACCCAGCCCCTCCGTAGCAGCACAGTTTCCCAGCATGCACCCCACAAAGACTTTCTTTGCCAGTCACCCCTGGCACTTACAGCAACACACCACACCAGCATCAAGAGCCCTGGGAGTGGAGAGCTGGCCAGGCCCTCACCCCGGCAGGATCCTCTTCCCCCTCCTTTACCTGCTGGCAGACAGACACCTCCCAAGGGATGACCACCCTGCTCCCTTAACTGCTCCCAAGTCCAAGAGCCCAGCCCCTGCTCACCACCCCCACCTCCCAAAACACAGCCAACAGCCCCTGCTCCCATTTTACCACTTTACCCCCGAGCACGGTTTCTAGGGGTGGGAGGGGGACGCACTAATCACAGATCGTTCCCTGTGCTTAAGGATACATTCTCCTTCTCGCTGGCTCAGCCTGCCCATCTTCCTCCTCACTCTTGACTCGTAGCTCCATCACCTTTCTCCTCTTTTGTCCCCTCCTGACTCACAGGTCCACCACTGTCATCTTCTTTCTTGACTCTGCTTGACTCACAGGTGCGCTCCAATCCTCTTTCGTGATCGCTCTTCTGTGTCAGTACACGGAAGACCGGGCACGTGAGAAACTGCAAGAGTCAACAGCATGAGAACAAGCATTAGTGGAAAAATACAAGAACAAAGGACTGTATGCTATGTGATACATCAAGGACAGAGGAGTTGATACAGGATTGATGCATCAAGGACAGAGGGACAGCTTGTGATAGACAAAAAAGGTGTTTATGGCAGTGACTTTGGTGGGAACACAAAACACATCACTTATGTAATGACTAACTTAGCTAATCAACAAATGCTTGAGCAAGCATCATAGCGAGTATAAACGCAAGCCTGAATTTGTAATAAACATCTCTCATTGCACCTTAAAAGAGAGTCCGTACCGCATTCGCTACAAATGGCGCCCTGGAACAGGGACTTTCAGCGTGCCTATAAAGGCAGTAGCCGCTCTGGTAGCGAAGCCCAATCGAACCAGGAAACAGGACCGGGAACCAGGACAGTGCGCGCCCACCACCAACGAAAGGTGAGCGATTGGGAACCATGGGAGGGAAGTTATCCCTTAAGCAAAGACAAACCCTGGATGTCCTTCAACATGCGCTACAAACGCAAAATCAGGAGGTATCAGGGGTCTGATTGGTGAGTTTATTACAATGGATTGCTAATCATGTGCTAGACTTTCCTACAACTGGTACATTTCAGTTGGAGACATGGCACAAAGATGAATGAGAATTATATGAACAGGTAACGACTGGAGATAAAGCTGCTTGCAAATATTCATCTACTTGGGGAAAAATTATGACTACTAAGATACAGGATACAGGACTGATACATCAGGGACAGAGGGACAGCTTACTATAGAAAAAAATGCGTATATGGCAGTTACACCGCTCATGTAATGTCTAACTTAGCTAAAGAGCAAATGCTTGAGCAAGCATCATAGCGAGTATAAATGCAAACCTGAGTTTGTAATAAATGTCTCTCATGGCACCTTACCGTGAGTCCACGCCAGATTCGCTACACTCTTCCTCATAGGTTCACCACCTTCCTCTCCTTCCTTGCTTTTCCTTTGCACGCTGCTCCACCTGAAGAGAAACACACAGAGGACTGAGCTACACCAGCCCAAGGGCACTACAATCAGACAGGGGCTGAGTCCGGGGGCTGACACCTCCCCACACCCCACAACGAGCCCACCTTGCCTTGGCCCCGGCCCCTCGCACATGCCTTAGAGATATCATAGCTCAGTACAAATCCCCACAGTCCTCACCTGCTGTTTGGTGCTTGCGGAGGGTCACACTCCCTGTGCCCCAGGGCACTGGCCCTACACGGCCAAGCTCGGCAGCGGGACTGTCTGGAGCTGCCGCTGGCTGGTTCTCCAGCTTTAGGGTCACCCGCAGAAGCCCGCTCTCCTCAGATCTGCACACCCATCCAGTTGCGCCGCCCAGGCAAAGTCAGCTTCACCCTCTGCTCTACACCTCACCTGCAAACAACCAACTCTTCAACTGACAACTGTCCAAAACCCACCGACAAACTCTCCACACCTCAGCCTTTCGTTTGCAACTGCTGCCTCTAGTGCATCTCACAGACAAGCCTTCAAAATCCCCTCATCCTGCAATAACACTCCAGCACTGATCACCTGTGGGAACAACTACCACAATACCATGCAAACACCAACCAGTTCTGGCACGGAAATATCACTTTCTCCTCAAGATTCCACCCTACACCAACTGCTGACAAACACACGCTGTCCTCACCAAAGCCAAACGCTGCAACAACCAGCGACAACTCAAATTTGCGTGGGCGGTGCAAAATTGCAGGGGTGAGCTAACGCAGAGCTGGGCTTGAAAGCTGCAGAGTGTGCACCCTGTGGTATAACGTGGCGAGCTACTGCCATTCTGCCTTCTCCCTGGGAGAAGCGCGTGAGCAGAGGCTGCTTCAAGGCACGATGGGAACGGTTTGGTTCTCCGGGTCTCTCAGGGCGAGAGCGATAAATGTGATCTGTGTCGTGGCGCAGGAACTTCCCGTACACTTGCTCCTCCATTCGGTCTCGGGTGCTGCAAGAGAGGGAGCGAGAGATTCAGGGCAAGATTGACAACCTCGGCGTCCCCGTCCCAGCCACGGGTCACCCAAACCTGCAGACATCCCGGGAGGCCCCCTAAGATTTACACTCCCCTATGCCCCACCCTTGAAGCCTGGACATCGCCGGAACCATAGAGCAAGTATTTCTTGAGGAGGCACCCAAAGGGTCCGTGTTCTCTTTCAGGCAGATGCTAGCGCAAGATTGCAAATCATCTCACAGCTACCAGGAAGGTAAAAAATAACGTCTTGAAATGGGAAAGGAACAGGTATTGTTTCTCTTCATCACCTCCCTCATTGCCACGTTATCAAGGTCTCCCGCAATGTTCCACAGGAAACTTGAAGCTTGGAATTCCTGGTATTCTGAACCTGGGCAAGAAAGGAAGAAAAGCATGAGACTGATCATAAAGAGGGTGGCTGCTCGTAACATGGAAAGAGCAGTAACAAGGTAAAAAGATATCACTTTTCCTTAGAGAGCTCTCAAAGCTGCCTGTTAAGGACAAGAAAAACAAACTTGTGACGGACCATTACTTAAAATCCAAGGCCCAGGAAGCGATCTAATGTACATTGAAACGCGGGCCACGAGACAGTGGAAGTGCCACGAGCTGAGACTGAAGGGACAGAGGATGAATTTCCAAAGAAGTTTAGGTTTCGATGTCAAAACGGAAAATTCTACGTCATTAAAATATAATGCAAAAGTCAGTGTAAAATCAAGTAAGGCAACGACTCCAAATGAACTCCCAGGCGCTTCAGTCACTCAGGAGATCAAAAATGCGGATCATTTCTCACCTGCCCACCTCCCAAACCCCAGCCTATGTCCCCTGCTTCCAGCTTACCTGAGCCCAGATTAAAGGAGGATTTCAGAGGCCATGCCAAGTTCTGCTGCTCCTCGTTCGGGTTGCCAGTCTTCCTCCTCGCTCTGGAATTGCAGGTCAACCGCCTTCCTGTTCTTCTTTGATTGACGCTGAGCTGCCGCGTTACCCGCTGCCGTCTGAGCGGATCTCGGGGAGCCTCTGGAACCGCCAGAGCGCTCCCCCCACCAACATTCTCTTGCCTTGTTTTCGGGGTTCCTCTTCACCAGCTGAGGCGCCCTCCCACCCCCCCGCCGCCCTCTTACCTTTTTCTAGAGGTCTCTTGAGCCACCAGCAAGCTCCCCCGCACCTTCCCTCAGCGATCTTGGCCCGCCAGAGGCCTGCCCCTCGTCAGCCTCCTCCCCTTTTCCTGGGTGCTGCTTGAACCACTGGTGGGCTCCCCTCCACCATCCTCTCGTCCTTTGTAGGGGAGTCTCGTGACTCACCAGAGCGCTCTCCGCCGTTGCCTTGCTGGGGTTATTGACACCGCTTGACTTGCCAGAGCGCTCCCCCTCGCAGTTCTCTTGTTGGATTTCTTGGGACCTTTTGAACCAGTGGAACAACGGGAATGCTCCCCCCCACTGTGACCTTGCCTTTCTTCAGTGCGATCTTGACGTGCTGGAGCACTTCCCCGCGCCGTCCTCTTGCCTTTTACTGGGGAGTCTCTTGAATATCCACAGCACTCCCCCCTGCCATCCTTTACCAGATTTTTTGACACTTCTTGACATCTCGGAGTGCTCTCACTCACCCTTGTCTTGCCTATTTTCAGGGCGCTCCTGTCCCGCTGGATGCTCCTCCCTGCTGTCCTATTGCCAGATTGAGAATTCTCGACCTGTCCCAGCGCTACCCCACCGTCCTTCTGCCTTCTACCTGGGAAGTCACTTGAAGAACTGGAGCACTCCCCCCTGCTGTCCTCTTGCCTTTCTTCACTGAGATTTTGGCCTGCCAGAGCACTCCTCCCTGTTGTCCTCTTACTGGATTTCTTGGGACCTCTTGACCCACTGGGTTTCTCCTCCTGCTGTCCTTTTGCCTTTCTTTAGTACAATCTCAGCCTGCTGGAGCGCTCCCCCTCGCCGTCCTCCTGCTGGATTTCTTGGAACCTCTTGACCCCTTAGGGCGTTCCCCCTGCCACCCTCTTGTGGTTTTTGGGGGAGTCTTGTGATCAACCAGGCCGTTTCCCCCCACCATCCTCTTCCCCTTTTCCTGGGTGCTTCTTGATCCACCAGAGTGCTCTCAAAGCTGCCTGTTACCATCCTCTAACCATTCTCTTGCCTTTTTTGTGGAGTCTTGTGACTCACCGGAGCGTTCTCCACCATTGTCTTGCTGGATTTGTTGACATCGCTTGACCTGCCGGAGCGCTCCCCCTCACAGTTCTCTTCCTGGATATCTTGGGACATTTTGAACCACTGGGGGGCTCCCACCCGCCATCCTCTTACCGCATTTATTGAGACGTCCTGATCTGCCAGAGCGTTCCCCCTCGCCGTCCTCTTGCTGGATTTCTTGGGATGCCTTAAACAACTGTGGGGCTCCCACCCACCATCCTCTAACCGCATTTATCAAGATTTCCTGATCTGCTGGAGCGCTCCCCCTTGCCGTCCTCTTGCTGGATTTCTTGGGATCTCTTGGACCACTGGGGGGGCTCGCACCCGCCATCCTCTTACCGCATTTATTGAGACTTCCTGATCTGCTGGATTGCTCTGCCCCTGGCCTTCCTCTTGCACTTTTTTGGGGGAGTCTTCTTCACACATCCGAGCGCTCTCCCTCACCCTCGTCTTGCCTCTAGTCAGGGCGCTCTTCTCCCGCTGGAACGCTCCTCCCCGCCATCCTATTGCCAGACTGAGAATTCTTGACCTGCCGCAGTCCTGCCCCACCATGCTCCTGCCTTCTGCCTGGGAAGTCACTTGAAGAACTGGAGCGCTCTCTCCCGCTGTCCTCTTGCCTTTCCTCAGTGGGATTTTGGCCTGCTAAAGAGCTCCTCCCTGTCGTCCTCTTGCTGGATTTCTTGGGACTTCTTGACCCATTAGGGCGTTCCCCCTGCCACCCTCTTGTGGTTTTTGGGGGAGTCTTGTGACCAACCAGGCCGTTTCCCCCCACCATCCTCTTCCCCTTTTCCTGGGTGCTTCTTGATCCACCAGAGTGCTCCCCTGCACCATTCTTTTGCCTTTTTTGGGGGAGTCTTGTGACTCGCTGGAGAGTTCTCCACCATTGTCTTGCTGGATTTCTTGACATCGCTTGACCTGCCGGAGCGCTCCCCCTCGCAGTTCTCTTGCTGGATTTCTTGGGACGTCTTAAACAACTGAGGGGCTCACACCCACCATCCTCTAACTGCATTTATCGAGATTTCCTGATCTGCCGGAGCGCTCGCCCCTGCTGTCCTCTTGCTGGGTTTCTTGGGACCTCTTGACTCAGACGAGCTCTCCTCCCCACCGTCTTCTTGCCGGACTTACTGAGACTTCTTGACCCGCCAGAGTGTTCCCCCTCATCATCCTCCTGCCTTTTTCTGGGGATTCTCTTCAACAACTGAAGAGCTCCCCCGCACTGTCCTCTTCCCTTTTTTCTGGGTGATTCGTGAATCACCGGTGAGCTTCTCCTTACCACCCTCTTGGGCTTTTTTCAGAGCAACCTTGACCCATCAGAGCACCCCCTCACCGTCCTCTTGCCAGATGTACTGAGGGTTCTTCATCTGCCACAGCGCTCCCCCACGCCGTCCTCTTGCTGGATTTCCTGGAACCTTGTGAACCACTGGGGGGCTCCCACCCACCATCCTTTTACCGCATTTATTGAGACGTCCTGATCTGCCAGAGCGCTCCCCCTCGCCGCGCTCTTGCTGGATTTCTTGGGACCTCTTGAACCACTGGGGGCCTCCCACCCACCATGCTCTTACGGCATTTATCGAGACTTCCTGATCTGCCGGAGCGCTCCCCCTCGCCGTCCTCTTGCTGGATTTCTTGGGTCCTCTTGACCCATTAGGGCGTTCCCCCTGCCACCCTCTTGTGTTTTCTGGGGGAGTCTTGTGACCAACCAGAGTGCTCCCCCCCACCATCTTCTTCCCCTTTTCCTGGGTGCTTCTTGATCCACCAGAGTGCTCCCCTGCACCATTCCCTTGCCTTTTTTTGGGGGAATCTTGTGACTCACCGGAGCGTTTTCCACCATTGTCTTGCTGGATTTCTTGACACCGCTTGACCTGTTGGAGCGCTCTCCCTCACAGTTCTCTTGCTGGATATCTTGGGACCTCTTGAACCACTGGAGAGCTCCCACCTGCCACCTTCTTACCGCATTTATTGAGACTTCCTGATCTGCTGGATTGCTCTCCCCACCGGCCTTCCTCTTGCACTTTTTGGGGGAGTCTTCTTGACACGACCGAGTGCTCTCCCTCACCCTCGTCTTGCCTCTAGTCAGGGCGCTCTTCTCCCGCTGGAACGCTCCTCCCCGCCATCCTATTGCCAGACTGAGAATTCTTGACCTGCCGCAGTCCTGCCCCGCCATGCTCCTGCCTTCTGCCTGGGAAGTCACTTGAAGAACTGGAGCGCTCTCCCCCGCTGTCCTCTTGCCTTTCCTCAGTGGGATTTTGGCCTGCTAAAGAGCTCCTCCCTGTCGTCCTCTTGCTGGATTTCTCGGTACCTCTTGACCCACTGGGTCTCTCCTCCTGCCATCCTTTTGCCTTTCCTTAGTACATTCTTGGTCTGCTGGAGTGCTCCCCCCCACCATCCTCTTGCTGGATTTCTCGGGACCCCTTGTCCCATATAGGACATTCCCTCCCACCACCATCCTGTTGTGTTTTTTAGGAGAGTCTTGTGATCGACCAGAGCGCTCCCCCCTTGACATCCTCTTCCCCTTTTCTGGGTGACTTTTGAACCACTGGTGAACTCTCCCCCATCATCCTCTTGCCACATATATTGAGACTTGTTGATCCGCCAGAGCGCTTCCCCCACTGTCCTCTTGCCAGATTTACTGATACCTCTTGTCCTGTCAGAGCGCTCCCTCTCGCAGTCCTCTTTGTTCAGTTTGTAGGGTAGGAGGGGGGATCTCTGATTACAGAAAGGTCCCTTTGTTCTAGGAGACATTCCCTTGCTCCATGCTTCAGGTTGCCCATCTTCCCTCTCATTTTCAATATGCACGTCCATCACCTTCCTCCTCTTCTTTCTTGATCCCTCGACTCCCGGATGAACTCAAATCCTCTTTCTTGATCACTCTTTCTCGTAAGTTCACAACCTTACTTTCCTTTCTTGCTTTCGCCTTTGTGAGCTGCTCCACCCAAACCGAAATGCCCTGAAGACAGAAATACACCCACCCCAAGCCCGTACAGTCACATAGGGGGTGAGTCCGCTCGCTGACGCATCCCCACATCCCACAGCAAGCCCACCTTGCCTTGGCCCCGGCCCCCCGCACAGGCCTTCCCACCAACCCAGCCCCTCCGGAGCAGCACAGTTTCCCAGCATGCACCCCACAAAGACTTTCTTTGCCAGTCACCCCTGGCACTTACAGCAACACACCACATCAGCATCAAGAGCCCTGGGAGTGGAGAGCTGGCCAGGCCCTCACCCCGGCAGGATCCTCTTCCCCCTCCTTTAGCTGATGGCAGACAGACAAGACACCTCCCAAGAGGTGTCCAGCCCTCTCTCTCAACCACTCATGAGTACAAAAGCCCAGCCTCTACTCACCCACCCCGCCTCCCAAAACCCCACCAGCAGCCCCTGGTCCCAGCTGAACAGCAGCCAGTACTGAAGATCTGGCTCGTGTTGTCGGACACAACCTTCCCATGGATGTCTGGGCCCCTGAGCAGTTTCCAGGGGTGGGAGGGCGCAGTCCTGATTACAGGGAGGTCCCTGTCCCAAGGGGGACATTTTCTTCCTCCTCACTCCTGACTCGCAGCTCCATCACCTTCCTCCTCTTCTTTCTTGATCCCTCCTGACTCGCAGCTCTACCACCGTCATCTTCTTTCTTGATCCCTGTTGACTTGCAGATGCACTCCAATCCTCTTTCTTGATCGCTCTTCCTCGTAGGTTCACCACCTTCCTCTTCTTTCTTGCTTTCGCCTTTGCGAGCTGCTCCACCCGAACAGAGATGCACAGAAAACAAAAATATACCCACCCCAGGCCCGTACAGTCACACGAGGGGGCGAGTCCGGTCGCTGACGCATCCCCACATCCCACAGCAAGCCCACCTTGCCTTGGCCCCGGCCCCCCGCACAGGCCTTCCCACCAACCCAGCCCCTCCGTAGCAGCACAGTTTCCCAGCATGCACCCCACAAAGACTTTCTTTGCCAGTCACCCCTGGCACTTACAGCAACACACCATACCAGCATCAAGAGCCCTGGGAGTGGAGAGCTGGCCAGGCCCTCACCCCGGCAGGATCCTCTTCCCCCTCCTTTACCTGCTGGCAGACAGACACCTCCCAAGGGATGACCACCCTGCTCCCTTAACTGCTCCCAAGTCCAAGAGCCCAGCCCCTGCTCACCACCCCCACCTCCCAAAACACAGCCAACAGCCCCTGCTCCCATTTTACCACTTTACCCCCGAGCACGGTTTCTAGGGGTGGGAGGGGGACGCACTAATCACAGATCGTTCCCTGTGCTTAAGGATACATTCTCCTTCTCGCTGGCTCAGCCTGCCCATCTTCCTCCTCACTCTTGACTCGTAGCTCCATCACCTTTCTCCTCTTTTCTCCCCTCCTGACTCACAGGTCCACCACTGTCATCTTCTTTCTTGACTCTGCTTGACTCACAGGTGCGCTCCAATCCTCTTTCGTGATCGCTCTTCTGTGTCAGTACACGGAAGACCGGGCACGTGAGAAACTGCAAGAGTCAACAGCATGAGAACAAGCATTAGTGGAAAAGTACAAGAACAAAGGACTGTATGCTATGTGATACATCAAGGACAGAGGAGTTGATACAGGATTGACGCATCAAGGACAGAGGGACAGCTTGTGATAGACAAAAAAGGTGTTGATGGCAGTGACTTTGGTGGGAACACAAAACACATCACTTATGTAATGACTAACTTAGCTAATCAACAAATGCTTGAGCAAGCATCATAGCGAGTATAAACGCAAGCCTGAATTTGTAATAAACATCTCTCACTGCACCTTAAAAGAGAGTCCGTACCGCATTCGCTACAAATGGCGCCCTGGAACAGGGACCTTCAGCGTGCCTATAAAGGCAGTAGCCGCTCTGGTAGCGAAGCCCAATCGAACCAGGAAACAGGACCGGGAACCAGGACAGTGCGCGCCCACCACCAACGAAAGGTGAGCGATTGGGAACCATGGGAGGGAAGTTATCCCTTAAGCAAAGACAAACCCTGGATGTCCTTCAACATGCGCTACAAACGCAAAATCAGGATGTATCAGGGGTCTGATTGGTGAGTTTATTACAATGGATTGCTAATCATGTGCTAGACTTTCCTACAACTGGTACATTTCAGTTGGAGACATGGCACAAAGATGAATGAGAATTATATGAACAGGTAACGACTGGAGATAAAGCTGCTTGCAAAATATTCATCTACTTGGGGAAAAATTATGACTACTAAGATACAGGATACAGGACTGATACATCAGGGACAGAGGGACAGCTTACTATAGAAAAAAATGCGTATATGGCAGTTACACCGCTCATGTAATGTCTAACTTAGCTAAAGAGCAAATGCTTGAGCAAGCATCATAGCGAGTATAAATGCAAACCTGAGTTTGTAATAAATGTCTCTCATGGCACCTTACCGTGAGTCCACGCCAGATTCGCTACACTCTTCCTCATAGGTTCACCACCTTCCTCTCCTTCCTTGCTTTTCCTTTGCACGCTGCTCCACCTGAAGAGAAACACACAGAGGACTGAGCTACACCAGCCCAAGGGCACTACAATCAGACAGGGGCTGAGTCCGGGGGCTGACACCTCCCCACACCCCACAACGAGCCCACCTTGCCTTGGCCCCGACCCCTCGCACATGCCTTAGAGATATCATAGCTCAGTACAAATCCCCACAGTCCTCACCTGCTGTTTGGTGCTTGCGGAGGGTCACACTCCCTGTGCCCCAGGGCACTGGCCCTACACGGCCAAGCTCGGCAGCGGGACTGTCTGGAGCTGCCGCTGGCTGGTTCTCCAGCTTTAGGGTCACCCGCAGAAGCCCGCTCTCCTCAGCTCTGCACACCCATCCAGTTGCGCCGCCCAGGCAAAGTCAGCTTCACCCTCTGCTCTACACCTCACCTGCAAACAACCAACTCTTCAACTGACAACTGTCCAAAACCCACCGACAAACTCTCCACACCTCAGCCTTTCGTTTGCAACTGCTGCCTCTAGTGCATCTCACAGACAAGCCTTCAAAATCCCCTCATCCTGCAATAACACTCCAGCACTGATCACCTGCGGGAACAACTACCACAATACCATGCAAACACCAACCAGTTCTGGCACGGAAATATCACTTTCTCCTCAAGATTCCACCCTACACCAACTGCTGACAAACACACGCTGTCCTCACCAAAGCCAAACGCTGCAACAACCAGCGACAACTCAAATTTGCGTGGGCGGTGCAAAATTGCAGGGGTGAGCTAACGCAGAGCTGGGCTTGAAAGCTGCAGAGTGTGCACCCTGTGGTATAACGTGGCGAGCTACTGCCATTCTGCCTTCTCCCTGGGAGAAGCGCGTGAGCAGAGGCTGCTTCAAGGCACGATGGGAACGGTTTGGTTCTCCGGGTCTCTCAGGGCGAGAGCGATAAATGTGATCTGTGTCGTGGCGCAGGAACTTCCCGTACACTTGCTCCTCCATTCGGTCTCGGGTGCTGCAAGAGAGGGAGCGAGAGATTCAGGGCAAGATTGACAACCTCGGCGTCCCCGTCCCAGCCATGGGTCACCCAAACCTGCAGACATCCCGGGAGGCCCCCTAAGATTTACACTGCCCTATGCCCCACCCTTGAAGCCTGGACATCGCCAGAACCATAGAGCAAGTATTTCTTGAGGAGGCACCCAAAGGGTCCGTGTTCTCTTTCAGGCAGATGCTAGCGCAAGATTGCAAATCATCTCACAGCTACCAGGAAGGTAAAAAATAACGTCTTGAAATGGGAAAGGAACAGGTATTGTTTCTCTTCATCACCTCCCTCATTGCCACGTTATCAAGGTCTCCCGCAATGTTCCACAGGAAACTTGAAGCTTGGAATTCCTGGTATTCTGAACCTGGGCAAGAAAGGAAGAAAAGCATGAGACTGATCATAAAGAGGGTGGCTGCTCGTAACATGGAAAGAGCAGTAACAAGGTAAAAAGATATCACTTTTCCTTAGAGAGCTCTCAAAGCTGCCTGTTAAGGACAAGAAAAACAAACTTGTGACGGACCATTACTTAAAATCCAAGGCCCAGGAAGCGATCTAATGTACATTGAAACGCGGGCCACGAGACAGTGGAAGTGCCACGAGCTCAGACTGAAGGGACAGAGGATGAATTTCCAAAGAAGTTTAGGTTTCGATGTCAAAACGGAAAATTCTACGTCATTAAAATATAATGCAAAAGTCAGTGTAAAATCAAGTAAGGCAACGACTCCAAATGAACTGCCAGGCGCTTCAGTCACTCAGCAGATCAAAAATGCGGATCATTTCTCACCTGCCCACCTCCCAAACCCCAGCCTATGTCCCCTGCTTCCAGCTTACCTGAGCCCAGATTAAAGGAGGATTTCAGAGGCCATGCCAAGTTCTGCTGCTCCTCGTTCGGGTTGCCAGTCTTCCTCCTCGCTCTGGAATTGCAGGTCAACCGCCTTCCTGTTCTTCTTTGATGGACGCTGAGCCGCCGCGTTACCCGCTGCCGTCTGAGCGGATCTCGGGGAGCCTCTGGAACCGCCAGAGCGCTCCCCCCACCAACATTCTCTTGCCTTGTTTTCGGGGTTCCTCTTCACCAGCTGAGGCGCCCTCCCACCCCCCGCCGCCCTCTTACCTTTTTCTAGAGGTCTCTTGAGCCACCAGCAAGCTCCCCCGCACCTTCCCTCAGGGATCTTGGCCCGCCAGAGGCCTGCCCCTCGCCAGCCTCCTCCCCTTTTCCTGGGTGCTGCTTGAACCACTGGTGGGCTCCCCTCCACCATCCTCTCGTCCTTTGTAGGGGAGTCTCGTGACTCACCAGAGCGCTCTCCGCCGTTGCCTTGCTGGGGTTATTGACACCGCTTGACTTGCCAGAGCGCTCCCCCTCGCAGTTCTCTTGTTGGATTTCTTGGGACCTTTTGAACCAGTGGAACAACGGGAATGCTCCCCCCCACTGTGACCTTGCCTTTCTTCAGTGCGATCTTGACGTGCTGGAGCACTTCCCCGCGCCGTCCTCTTGCCTTTTACTGGGGAGTCTCTTGAATATCCACAGCACTCCCCCCTGCCATCCTTTACCAGATTTTTTGACACTTGTTGACATCTCAGAGTGCTCTCACTCACCCTTGTCTTGCCTATTTTCAGGGCGCTCCTGTCCCGCTGGATGCTCCTCCCTGCTGTCCTATTGCCAGATTGAGAATTCTCGACCTGTCCCAGCGCTACCCCACCGTCCTTCTGCCTTCTACCTGGGAAGTCACTTGAAGAACTGGAGCACTCCCCCCTGCTGTCCTCTTGCCTTTCTTCACTGAGATTTTGGCCTGCCAGAGCACTCCTCCCTGTTGTCCTCTCACTGGATTTCTTGGGACCTCTTGACCCACTGGGTTTCTCCTCCTGCTGTCCTTTTGCCTTTCTTTAGTACAATCTCAGCCTGCTGGAGCGCTCCCCCTCGCCGTCCTCCTGCTGGATTTCTTGGAACCTCTTGACCCATTAGGGCGTTCCCCCTGCCACCCTCTTGTGTTTTCTGGGGGAGTCTTGTGACCAACCAGAGTGCTCCCCCCCACCATCTTCTTCCCCTTATCCTGGGTGCTTCTTGATCCACCAGAGTGCTCTCAAAGCTGCCTGTTACCATCCTCTAACCATTCTCTTGCCTTTTTTTGGGGGAATCTTGTGACTCACCGGAGCGTTTTCCACCATTGTCTTGCTGGATTTCTTGACACCGCTTGACCTGTTGGAGCGCTCTCCCTCACAGTTCTCTTGCTGGATATCTTGGGAACTCTTGAACCACTGGGGAGCTCCCACCTGCCACCTTCTTACCGCATTTATTGAGACTTCCTGATCTGCTGGATTGCTCTCCCCACCGGCCTTCCTCTTGCACTTTTTGGGGGAGTCTTCTTGACACGTCCGAGTGCTCTCCCTCACCCTCGTCTTGCCTCTAGTCAGGGCGCTCATCTCCCGCTGGAACGCTCCTCCCCGCCATCCTATTGCCAGACTGAGAATTCTTGACCTGCCGCAGTCCTGCCCCGCCATGCTCCTGCCTTCTGCCTGGGAAGTCACTTGAAGAACTGGAGCGCTCTCCCCCGCTGTCCTCTTGCCTTTCCTCAGTGGGATTTTGGCCTGCTAAAGAGCTCCTCCCTGTCGTCCTCTTGCTGGATTTCTCGGTACCTCTTGACCCACTGGGTCTCTCCTCCTGCCGTCCTTTTGCCTTTCCTTAGTACATTCTTGGTCTGCTGGAGTGCTCCCCCCCACCATCCTCTTGCTGGATTTCTCGGGACCCCTTGTCCCATATAGGACATTCCCCCCCACCACCATCCTGTTGTGTTTTTTAGGAGAGTCTTGTGATCGACCAAAGCGCTCCCCCCTTGACATCCTCTTCCCCTTTTTCTGGGTGACTTTTGAACCACTGGTGAACTCTCCCCCATCATCCTCTTGCCACATATATTGAGACTTGTTGATCCGCCAGAGCGCTTCCCCCACTGTCCTCTTGCCAGATTTACTGATAACTCTTGTCCTGTCAGAGCGCTCCCTCTCGCAGTCCTCTTTGTTCAGTTTGTAGGGTAGGAGGGGGGATCTCTGACTACAGGAAGGTCCCTTTGTTCTAGGAGACATTCCCTTGCTCCATACTTCAGGTTGCCCATCTTCCCTCTCATTTTCAATATGCACGTCCATCACCTTCCTCCTCTTCTTTCTTGATCCCTCGACTCCCGGATGAACTCAAATCCTCTTTCTTGATCACTCTTTCTCGTAAGTTCACAACCTTACTTTCCTTTCTTGCTTTCGCCTTTGTGAGCTGCTCCACCCAAACCGAAATGCCCTGAAGACAGAAATACACCCACCCCAAGCCCGTACAGTCACATAGGGGGTGAGTCCGCTCGCTGACGCATCCCCACATCCCACAGCAAGCCCACCTTGCCTTGGCCCCGGCCCCCCGCACAGGCCTTCCCACCAACCCAGCCCCTCCGGAGCAGCACAGTTTCCCAGCATGCACCCCACAAAGACTTTCTTTGCCAGTCACCCCTGGCACTTACAGCAACACACCACATCAGCATCAAGAGCCCTGGGAGTGGAGAGCTGGCCAGGCCCTCACCCCGGCAGGATCCTCTTCCCCCTCCTTTAGCTGATGGCAGACAGACAGACACATCCCAAGAGGTGTCCAGCCCTCTCT
Source organism: Patagioenas fasciata (assembly GCF_037038585.1). Lineage (NCBI taxonomy): Eukaryota > Metazoa > Chordata > Aves > Columbiformes > Columbidae > Patagioenas > Patagioenas fasciata. The sequence continues at coordinate 9,296 of NW_027288556.1, read as the reverse complement.
CTCAACCACTCCTGAGTACAAAAGCCCAGCCTCTACTCACCCACCCCGCCTCCCAAAACCCCACCAGCAGCCCCGGGTCCCAGCTGAACAGCAGCCAGTGCTGAAGATCTGGCTCGTGTTGTCGGACACAACCTTGCCATGGATGTCTGGGCCCCTGAGCAGTTTCCAGGGGTGGGAGGGCGCAGTCCTGATTACAGGGAGGTCCCTGTCCCAAGGGGGACATTTTCTTCCTCCTCACTCCTGACTCGCAGCTCCATCACCTTCCTCCTCTTCTTTCTTGATCCCTCCTGACTCGCAGGTCTACCACCGTCATCTTCTTTCTTGATCCCTGTTGACTTGCAGATGCACTCCAATCCTCTTTCTTGATCGCTCTTCCTCGTAGGTTCACCACCTTCCTCTTCTTTCTTGCTTTCGCCTTTGCGAGCTGCTCCACCCGAACAGAGATGCACAGAAAACAAAAATATACCCACCCCAGGCCCGTACAGTCACACGAGGGGGCGAGTCCGGTCGCTGACGCATCCCCACACCCCACCACAAGGCCACCTTGCCTTGGCCCCGGCCCCCCGCACAGGCCTTCCCACCAACCCAGCCCCTCCGTAGCAGCACAGTTTCCCAGCATGCACCCCACAAAGACTTTCTTTGCCAGTCACCCCTGGCACTTACAGCAACACACCACACCAGCATCAAGAGCCCTGGGAGTGGAGAGCTGGCCAGGCCCTCACCCCGGCAGGATCCTCTTCCCCCTCCTTTACCTGCTGGCAGACAGACACCTCCCAAGGGATGACCACCCTGCTCCCTTAACTGCTCCCAAGTCCAAGAGCCCAGCCCCTGCTCACCACCCCCACCTCCCAAAACACAGCCAACAGCCCCTGCTCCCATTTTACCACTTTACCCCCGAGCACGGTTTCTAGGGGTGGGAGGGGGACGCACTAATCACAGATCGTTCCCTGTGCTTAAGGATACATTCTCCTTCTCGCTGGCTCAGCCTGCCCATCTTCCTCCTCACTCTTGACTCGTAGCTCCATCACCTTTCTCCTCTTTTGTCCCCTCCTCACTCACAGGTCCACCACTGTCATCTTCTTTCTTGACTCTGCTTGACTCACAGGTGCGCTCCAATCCTCTTTCGTGATCGCTCTTCTGTGTCAGTACACGGAAGACCGGGCACGTGAGAAACTGCAAGAGTCAACAGCATGAGAACAAGCATTAGTGGAAAAATACAAGAACAAAGGACTGTATGCTATGTGATACATCAAGGACAGAGGAGTAGATACAGGACTGATGCATCAAGGACAGAGGGACAGCTTGTGATAGACAAAAAAGGTGTTTATGGCAGTGACTTTGGTGGGAACACAAAACACATCACTTATGTAATGACTAACTTAGCTAATCAACAAATGCTTGAGCAAGCATCATAGCGAGTATAAACGCAAGCCTGAATTTGTAATAAACATCTCTCATTGCACCTTAAAAGAGAGTCCGTACCGCATTCGCTACAAATGGCGCCTGGAACAGGGACTTTCAGCGTGCCTATAAAGGCAGTAGCCGCTCTGGTAGCGAAGCCCAATCGAACCAGGAAACGGGACCAGGAACCAGGACAGTGCGCGCCCACCACCAACGAAAGGTGAGCGATTGGGAACCATGGGAGGGAAGTTATCCCTTAAGCAAAGACAAACCCTGGATGTCCTTCAACATGCGCTACAAATGCAAAATCAGGATGTATCAGGGGTCTGATTGGTGAGTTTATTACAATGGATTGCTAATCATGTGCTAGACTTTCCTACAACTGGTACATTTCAGTTGGAGACATGGCACAAAGATGAATGAGAATTATATGAACAGGTAACGACTGGAGATAAAGCTGCTTGCAAAATATTCATCTACTTGGGGAAAAATTATGACTACTAAGATACAGGATACAGGACTGATACATCAGGGACAGAGGGACAGCTTACTATAGAAAAAAATGCGTATATGGCAGTTACATCGCTCATGTAATGTCTAACTTAGCTAAAGAGCAAATGCTTGAGCAAGCATCATAGCGAGTATAAATGCAAACCTGAGTTTGTAATAAATGTCTCTCATGGCACCTTACCGTGAGTCCACGCCAGATTCGCTACACTCTTCCTCATAGGTTCACCACCTTCCTCTCCTTCCTTGCTTTTCCTTTGCACGCTGCTCCACCTGAAGAGAAACACACAGAGGACTGAGCTACACCAGCCCAAGGGCACTACAATCAGACAGGGGCTGAGTCCGGGGGCTGACACCTCCCCACACCCCACAACGAGCCCACCTTGCCTTGGCCCCGGCCCCTCGCACATGCCTTACAGATATCATAGCTCAGTACAAATCCCCACAGTCCTCACCTGCTGTTTGGTGCTTGCGGAGGGTCACACTCCCTGTGCCCCAGGGCACTGGCCCTACACGGCCAAGCTCGGCAGCGGGACTGTCTGGAGCTGCCGCTGGCTGGTTCTCCAGCTTTAGGGTCACCCGCAGAAGCCCGCTCTCCTCAGATCTGCACACCCATCCAGTTGCGCCGCCCAGGCAAAGTCAGCTTCACCCTCTGCTCTACACCTCACCTGCAAACAACCAACTCTCCAACTGACAACTGTCCAGAACCCACCAACAAACTCTCCACACCTCAGCCTTTCGTTTGCAACTGCTGCCTCTAGTGCATCTCACAGACAAGCCTTCAAAATCCCCTCATCCTGCAATAACACTCCAGCACTGATCACCTGTGGGAACAACTACCACAATACCATGCAAACACCAACCAGTTCTGGCACGGAAATATCACTTTCTCCTCAAGATTCCACCCTACACCAACTGCTGACAAACACACGCTGTCCTCACCAAAGCCAAACGCTGCAACAACCAGCGACAACTCAAATTTGCGTGGGCGGTGCAAAATTGCAGGGGTGAGCTAACGCAGAGCTGGGCTTGAAAGCTGCAGAGTGTGCACCCTGTGGTATAACGTGGCGAGCTACTGCCATTCTGCCTTCTCCCTGGGAGAAGCGCGTGAGCAGAGGCTGCTTCAAGGCATGATGGGAACGGTTTGGTTCTCCGGGTCTCTCAGGGCGAGAGCGATAAATGTGATCTGTGTCGTGGCGCAGGAACTTCCCGTACACTTGCTCCTCCATTCGGTCTCGGGTGCTGCAAGAGAGGGAGCGAGAGATTCAGGGCAAGATTGACAACCTCGGCGTCCCCGTCCCAGCCACGGGTCACCCAAACCTGCAGACATCCCGGGAGGCCCCCTAAGATTTACACTGCCCTATGCCCCACCCTTGAAGCCTGGACATCGCCAGAACCATAGAGCAAGTATTTCTTGAGGAGGCACCCAAAGGGTCCGTGTTCTCTTTCAGGCAGATGCTAGCGCAAGATTGCAAATCATCTCACACCTACCAGGAAGGTAAAAAATAACGTCTTGAAATGGGAAAGGAACAGGTATTGTTTCTCTTCATCACCTCCCTCATTGCCACGTTATCAAGGTCTCCCGCAATGTTCCACAGGAAACTTGAAGCTTGGAATTCCTGGTATTCTGAACCTGGGCAAGAAAGGAAGAAAAGCATGAGACTGATCATAAAGAGGGTGGCTGCTCGTAACATGGAAAGAGCAGTAACAAGGTAAAAAGATATCACTTTTCCTTAGAGAGCTCTCAAAGCTGCCTGTTAAGGACAAGAAAAACAAACTTGTGACGGACCATTACTTAAAATCCAAGGCCCAGGAAGCGATCTAATGTACATTGAAACGCGGGCCACGAGACAGTGGAAGTGCCACGAGCTGAGACTGAAGGGACAGAGGATGAATTTCCAAAGAAGTTTAGGTTTCGATGTCAAAACGGAAAATTCTACGTCATTAAAATATAATGCAAAAGTCAGTGTAAAATCAAGTAAGGCAACGACTCCAAATGAACTCCCAGGCGCTTCAGTCACTCAGGAGATCAAAAATGCGGATCATTTCTCACCTGCCCACCTCCCAAACCCCAGCCTATGTCCCCTGCTTCCAGCTTACCTGAGCCCAGATTAAAGGAGGATTTCAGAGGCCATGCCAAGTTCTGCTGCTCCTCGTTCGGGTTGCCAGTCTTCCTCCTCGCTCTGGAATTGCAGGTCAACCGCCTTCCTGTTCTTCTTTGATTGACGCTGAGCTGCCGCGTTACCCGCTGCCGTCTGAGCGGATCTCGGGGAGCCTCTGGAACCGCCAGAGCGCTCCCCCCACCAACATTCTCTTGCCTTGTTTTCGGGGTTCCTCTTCACCAGCTGAGGCGCCCTCCCACCCCCCGCCGCCCTCTTACCTTTTTCTAGAGGTCTCTTGAGCCACCAGCAAGCTCCCCCGCACCTTCCCGCAGCGATCTTGGCCCGCCAGAGGCCTGCCCCTCGTCAGCCTCCTCCCCTTTTCCTGGGTGCTGCTTGAACCACTGGTGGGCTCCCCTCCACCATCCTCTCGTCCTTTGTAGGGGAGTCTCCTGACTCACCAGAGCGCTCTCCGCCGTTGCCTTGCTGGGGTTATTGACACCGCTTGACTTGCCAGAGCGCTCCCCCTCGCAGTTCTCTTGTTGGATTTCTTGGGACCTTTTGAACCATTGGAACAACGGGAATGCTCCCCCCCACTGGGACCTTGCCTTTCTTCAGTGCGATCTTGACGTGCTGGAGCACTTCCCCGCGCCGTCCTCTTGCCTTTTACTGGGGAGTCTCTTGAATATCCACAGCACTCCCCCCTGCCATCCTTTACCAGATTTTTTGACACTTCTTGACATCTCGGAGTGCTCTCACTCACCCTTGTCTTGCCTATTTTCAGGGCGCTCCTGTCCCGCTGGATGCTCCTCCCTGCTGTCCTATTGCCAGATTGAGAATTCTCGACCTGTCCCAGCGCTACCCCACCGTCCTTCTGCCTTCTACCTGGGAAGTCACTTGAAGAACTGGAGCACTCCCCCCTGCTGTCCTCTTGCCTTTCTTCACTGAGATTTTGGCCTGCCAGAGCACTCCTCCCTGTTGTCCTCTTACTGGATTTCTTGGGACCTCTTGACCCACTGGGTTTCTCCTCCTGCTGTCCTTTTGCCTTTCTTTAGTACAATCTCAGCCTGCTGGAGCGCTCCCCCTCGCCGTCCTCCTGCTGGATTTCTTGGAACCTCTTGACCCATTAGGGCGTTCCCCCTGCCACCCTCTTGTGTTTTCTGGGGGAGTCTTGTGACCAACCAGAGTGCTCCCCCCCACCATCTTCTTCCCCTTATCCTGGGTGCTTCTTGATCCACCAGAGTGCTCTCAAAGCTGCCTGTTACCATCCTCTAACCATTCTCTTGCCTTTTTTTGGGGGAATCTTGTGACTCACCGGAGCGTTTTCCACCATTGTCTTGCTGGATTTCTTGACACCGCTTGACCTGTTGGAGCGCTCTCCCTCACAGTTCTCTTGCTGGATATCTTGGGACCTCTTGAACCACTGGGGAGCTCCCACCTGCCACCTTCTTACCGCATTTATTGAGACTTCCTGATCTGCTGGATTGCTCTCCCCACCGGCCTTCCTCTTGCACTTTTTGGGGGAGTCTTCTTGACACGTCCGAGTGCTCTCCCTCACCCTCGTCTTGCCTCTAGTCAGGGCGCTCATCTCCCGCTGGAACGCTCCTCCCCGCCATCCTATTGCCAGACTGAGAATTCTTGACCTGCCGCAGTCCTGCCCCGCCATGCTCCTGCCTTCTGCCTGGGAAGTCACTTGAAGAACTGGAGCGCTCTCCCCCGCTGTCCTCTTGCCTTTCCTCAGTGGGATTTTGGCCTGCTAAAGAGCTCCTCCCTGTCGTCCTCTTGCTGGATTTCTCGGTACCTCTTGACCCACTGGGTCTCTCCTCCTGCCGTCCTTTTGCCTTTCCTTAGTACATTCTTGGTCTGCTGGAGTGCTCCCCCCCACCATCCTCTTGCTGGATTTCTCGGGACCCCTTGTCCCATATAGGACATTCCCCCCCACCACCATCCTGTTGTGTTTTTTAGGAGAGTCTTGTGATCGACCAAAGCGCTCCCCCCTTGACATCCTCTTCCCCTTTTTCTGGGTGACTTTTGAACCACTGGTGAACTCTCCCCCATCATCCTCTTGCCACATATATTGAGACTTGTTGATCCGCCAGAGCGCTTCCCCCACTGTCCTCTTGCCAGATTTACTGATACCTCTTGTCCTGTCAGAGCGCTCCCTCTCGCAGTCCTCTTTGTTCAGTTTGTAGGGTAGGAGGGGGGATCTCTGACTACAGGAAGGTCCCTTTGTTCTAGGAGACATTCCCTTGCTCCATGCTTCAGGTTGCCCATCTTCCCTCTCATTTTCAATATGCACGTCCATCACCTTCCTCCTCTTCTTTCTTGATCCCTCGACTCCCGGATGAACTCAAATCCTCTTTCTTGATCACTCTTTCTCGTAAGTTCACAACCTTACTTTCCTTTCTTGCTTTCGCCTTTGTGAGCTGCTCCACCCAAACCGAAATGCCCTGAAGACAGAAATACACCCACCCCAAGCCCGTACAGTCACATAGGGGGTGAGTCCGCTCGCTGACGCATCCCCACATCCCACAGCAAGCCCACCTTGCCTTGGCCCCGACCCCCCGCACAGGCCTTCCCACCAACCCAGCCCCTCCGGAGCAGCACAGTTTCCCAGCATGCACCCCACAAAGACTTTCTTTGCCAGTCACCCCTGGCACTTACAGCAACACACCACATCAGCATCAAGAGCCCTGGGAGTGGAGAGCTGGCCAGGCCCTCACCCCGGCAGGATCCTCTTCCCCCTCCTTTAGCTGATGGCAGACAGACAGACACATCTCCCAAGAGGTGTCCAGCCCTCTCTCTCAACCACTCCTGAGTACAAAAGCCCAGCCTCTACTCACCCACCCCGCCTCCCAAAACCCCACCAGCAGCCCCGGGTCCCAGCTGAACAGCAGCCAGTGCTGAAGATCTGGCTCGTGTTGTCGGACACAACCTTGCCATGGATGTCTGGGCCCCTGAGCAGTTTCCAGGGGTGGGAGGGCGCAGTCCTGATTACAGGGAGGTCCCTGTCCCAAGGGGGACATTTTCTTCCTCCTCACTCCTGACTCGCAGCTCCATCACCTTCCTCCTCTTCTTTCTTGATCCCTCCTGACTCGCAGCTCTACCACCGTCATCTTCTTTCTTGATCCCTGTTGACTTGCAGATGCACTCCAATCCTCTTTCTTGATCGCTCTTCCTCGTAGGTTCACCACCTTCCTCTTCTTTCTTGCTTTCACCTTTGCGAGCTGCTCCATTCAAACCGAGATGCACGGAAAACAAAAATATACCCACCCTGGGACCGTACAGTCACACGAGGGGGCGAGTCCGGTCGCTGACGCATCCCCACACCCCACCACAAGGCCACCTTGCCTTGGCCCCGGCCCCCCGCACAGGCCTTCCCACCAACCCAGCCCCTCCGTAGCAGCACAGTTTCCCAGCATGCACCCCACAAAGACTTTCTTTGCCAGTCACCCCTGGCACTTACAGCAACACACCACACCAGCATCAAGAGCCCTGGGAGTGGAGAGCTGGCCAGGCCCTCACCCCGGCAGGATCCTCTTCCCCCTCCTTTACCTGCTGGCAGACAGACACCTCCCAAGGGATGACCACCCTGCTCCCTTAACTGCTCCCAAGTCCAAGAGCCCAGCCCCTGCTCACCACCCCCACCTCCCAAAACACAGCCAACAGCCCCTGCTCCCATTTTACCACTTTACCCCCGAGCACGGTTTCTAGGGGTGGGAGGGGGACGCACTAATCACAGATCGTTCCCTGTGCTTAAGGATACATTCTCCTTCTCGCTGGCTCAGCCTGCCCATCTTCCTCCTCACTCTTGACTCGTAGCTCCATCACCTTTCTCCTCTTTTGTCCCCTCCTGACTCACAGGTCCACCACTGTCATCTTCTTTCTTGACTCTGCTTGACTCACAGGTGCGCTCCAATCCTCTTTCGTGATCGCTCTTCTGTGTCAGTACACGGAAGACCGGGCACGTGAGAAACTGCAAGAGTCAACAGCATGAGAACAAGCATTAGTGGAAAAATACAAGAACAAAGGACTGTATGCTATGTGATACATCAAGGACAGAGGAGTTGATACAGGATTGATGCATCAAGGACAGAGGGACAGCTTGTGATAGACAAAAAAGGTGTTTATGGCAGTGACTTTGGTGGGAACACAAAACACATCACTTATGTAATGCCTAACTTAGCTAATCAACAAATGCTTGAGCAAGCATCATAGCGAGTATAAACGCAAGCCTGAATTTGTAATAAACATCTCTCATTGCACCTTAAAAGAGAGTCCGTACCGCATTCGCTACAAATGGCGCCCTGGAACAGGGACTTTCAGCGTGCCTATAAAGGCAGTAGCCGCTCTGGTAGCGAAGCCCAATCGAACCAGGAAACAGGACCGGGAACCAGGACAGTGCGCGCCCACCACCAACGAAAGGTGAGCGATTGGGAACCATGGGAGGGAAGTTATCCCTTAAGCAAAGACAAACCCTGGATGTCCTTCAACATGCGCTACAAACGCAAAATCAGGATGTATCAGGGGTCTGATTGGTGAGTTTATTACAATGGATTGCTAATCATGTGCTAGACTTTCCTACAACTGGTACATTTCAGTTGGAGACATGGCACAAAGATGAATGAGAATTATATGAACAGGTAACGACTGGAGATAAAGCTGCTTGCAAATATTCATCTACTTGGGGAAAAATTATGACTACTAAGATACAGGATACAGGACTGATACATCAGGGACAGAGGGACAGCTTACTATAGAAAAAAATGCGTATATGGCAGTTACATCGCTCATGTCATGTCTAACTTAGCTAAAGAGCAAATGCTTGAGCAAGCATCATAGCGAGTATAAATGCAAACCTGAGTTTGTAATAAATGTCTCTCATGGCACCTTACCGTGAGTCCACGCCAGATTCGCTACACTCTTCCTCATAGGTTCACCACCTTCCTCTCCTTCCTTGCTTTTCCTTTGCACGCTGCTCCACCTGAAGAGAAACACACAGAGGACTGAGCTACACCAGCCCAAGGGCACTACAATCAGACAGGGGCTGAGTCCGGGGGCTGACACCTCCCCACACCCCACATCGAGCCCACCTTGCCTTGGCCCCGGCCCCTCGCACATGCCTTAGAGATATCATAGCTCAGTACAAATCCCCACAGTCCTCACCTGCTGTTTGGTGCTTGCGGAGGGTCACACTCCCTGTGCCCCAGGGCACTGGCCCTACACGGCCAAGCTCGGCAGCGGGACTGTCTGGAGCTGCCGCTGGCTGGTTCTCCAGCTTTAGGGTCA